>NC_056613.1:1495041-1735041 GCF_018340385.1 Cyprinus carpio | reverse complement strand
TGCACTGAAGTATTGGAGCGTTACATTGAGCAAATCTTCATGAGAGTATTTCGCACCTCACGTTCATCAAACCCACTGAATCAGACTGTAAGTGTACACACGCAGAATCAGATGCAGGGCTTCTGGGGTGTTTGGATGTGATGAACGCTGTTTCTGCGGGTCACGGCGCTGGCACAGAAAAAGCCCAGTTCTCATTCAGCTGTGACATATTTGGACGTTTGGAAGTAGAGCAGCAAAACGAGCCTTTAAATCCATCTCACTCTCCTGTAAATTACAGCCCTGCATTTTTAATTTCCTACGCATCATACAATGCTATTCAGCGGCATCCAAACCAAACACGGCCATCGTACGGATGAACCAGCCATCCTGACTTTCACTGAGACGCTTTAAACAGATCCGTCTCTCTAGTCAAAGAATAAAAATACAATGTTCCTATGAGAATTCCAAATTCCTGAACAAAAGCAGTACAGTGATACAATAAAATATGGTATTGCAATTTAAATGCATCAGCTTTCAATGTTGCCATATGCAATATGTTTAAGTTTAGACTCACAAGACTCATATAGCTATAGATGTGATTATGGAATATGTTTTGGATTTGATTTTGGACTCTTGGATCCAGACTTAGTCATAAAAAAGAGCTTTCCAAATGAAAGAGAGTATTTGTTCATCTTCTTTCACTTTCTTTCTTTTCCAGCTCGAGAAGGAAACGTCTGATTCAGAGTAGCTCATTCTGGCAAACATGCACTCGTGGCCTCATTTGTCCATTTCTTGTGCTTGTTTTGTTCTTGTTTTTGAATGTTGGTCTTTAATGGTTTATATGACTAAGAAACATGACAGTCTAGCAGTGTCTTGGTTTTTTATATGCAATGTGAAGGGGTAAAATTCTGCTTATTTCAGAGCTACACCCGCATTTAACCACGTTATACCCCTATATGTGTATATACATACATACATACATACATACATACACATATATATATATATATATATATATGTGTATATACATACATACATACATACATACATACATATATCTATATAGATATATATATATATACTATATATATATATATATATTATAGACATATTATATATATATACACATGATATATATATACACATATATATATATACACATATATATATACACATATATATATATAGTATACACACATATATATATATATACACACATATATATATTATATACACACACATAATATATATATATATACACACATATATATATATATGACACACACATATATATATATACACCACACATATATATATATATCCACACCACATAATATATAACATATATATACACATATATATATATATATATATACATATATATATACATATATAACATATACATATACACATATACATAAAAACATATACATATTATTTTTTTTACATAATTTTTTATTTATTTGTATTCTTTATGAAATTATGCGGTGTTTAAATGCAATTTAAATTATATATATATACATATATATTATATATAGATTAGATATATATATATATATATACTATTTTTTTTTTTTTAATATTGAGAATATAAAAATATTTGACGTATCAATATCTCAAATTATTTAAATTATCTAAAATTATTATATACTTTATTATATAAAATGTGTAATATATTTAATGATACATACTAATGAAAACAATAAACAAATAATAAAAGTGTGTATATATATATATATATATATATATATATATATATATATATATATATAATGTTTCAGTTTTTTGATGACAAACTGTTGTTGTGTTTTCTGCGAGCACTCGTCGGAATAAAGCTTATTAAATGGTTTGATTGTTTCTGAATGTCCTTCACCGCTCTAGCCTGTAATCATCTTGAAAATGTTTGTCTTCCTCATTTGTAAAAGTGTCTGTAAATGACAATCTGCTCTTTTCCTCATAATGAAAATGTAGGCTGATCTATGACCGTGAAGCTCTTTTGCAATCTTGTTTTATTAAAAAAAATACACTGTCAGCTACACTTTTAAAGTGATTCTTATTGCCCGCTTCAACTAATGAGTTTAAACTCAATGCAACAGCAGAAGATAGAAATACCAGCAGATGCTTTGAAGTGCTTTATAGAGGTAAAGATGGCTGGAAACATTCATATCGCACTGAACCAGAACAACAATGGTTTCTGTGCCCTCCACACGGCACTACATTTATTAAAAGCGTTTGAAAACAATGGCTTTCAGACAAACGCTGCGTCTCACAGACATCTGATAGTGCTGTGTCGTTTCCAGACAGAGCTGTTTCCAATCACAGCGCTTTCATTCGGACCAGTTCACGTCCAAAACAACTCTGTGTTCCTCAAGATTTTTCAATCTTGTCGAACAATGGGACTTAAAAGTGAAGAAATGTTGGACTGCATGAAGTGCGTGGAGTTTATGGCCTTCAAGAGCAGAAGAACACAGTCACAGTTCATTTCAGCAAAAACACAAAAACAAGCAGAGAACCTGAAGTGATCATGAGACATCAGCACCTATTTATCAAATACAAGTGTCTGGACTCTTATAAATGTGTGAATGATTCATCAGGATCTTTACACACACTTTTCTCATCATGTTTGAACTCTCAACGTGTCTGAATCCACTTTATTTATATATATATATATATATAAATAATCATATAGCATGTTTTCCTTTATATATGACAAATATTGTTCGCACTTTTACTTTTTTTTTTCCTTTTGCAAGTCGCTTTGGTTTAAGGCATCTGCTAAATATATATATATATAATACATTAGAAGTATTTTTTTTTTTCATTGTTAGTTTATGTTAACTAAGGTAGATAAAGCTTATTGTCACGTTTTGTGTGTGAAGTGATTGTAGCTTTCTTTCCATTCATTCATTGAGAGATCAGACCGTGAACGCTCAGATCGAATCAGCGCGGATGATTTATTTTGTAAATGATGTACAATGTCAATGCCAGTCATAATTCTAATTTACACCTGAAAAAGAGCTTTTCATATTCAGCACAAACCTAAAAATGGCTCGACATGGAAAACATATACCGAAAGCAGACAATATTTACACTTACGAGGTCAATATGAAAAAGAATTTTAAAAACCGAACGCAGTGTGAATGAAATCCCGGCGGTCCTCGTGAAGCAGTTATTACAGCAGACAGTGAAGAAGCACACTCTACAGGGGATCAGAGATGTTCAGAACTTCTGCGAGAGCGTCTGTTTCTCCAGCAGCAGGTCTGCGAACCTCTGCTGCAGCTCTTTTTCTCTGTCCTGCTGTCTCTGGACGTCCTCTCTCAGGGCCTGGACAGAAAACACAAAGTGTTGATGTATAATAGTAGAAACTTGTAATGCTGTAAATCATTTTTTATTTGTTTGTGGTTTGTAGAAGAAAAGAAGAAAACAATATTAACATATGCGTACTTGTAAACTAAAAATATATTTGTAAAATCTATTTGAAATTTTCATTTATTTGGGATGTAACGAAAGCAAAATCTTACGAAATGATGAGATCGCAATGTGAAGTCAAAAAAAATAAAAATAAAAAAAATAAGAGAAATAAAGAATTGAAAAAAAAAAAATCCAACAATTTTGTACATTAAGTTACATTATTTATCTAATGCATTTTGAGAGTTCGAAATTAAGAGCTCCAACCACGTTCTTAATTAAGAAAACTTGAATTTTATAACTTTAAACGGGTCTCAACCATCTTTTCATTTGTGTTATACTGTCTCAGTCTAAATAAAATTCACTGGTGTTTTAGGAAGCCAAACAAATTACAATAGAACAACAACAACGGCAGAAGCCATTAAAAAAAAAAAAAAAAAAAGTAAAAAAAAAATTAATATTTCTTAGGTATATTATTTTTGTTTTACACTACAGAAGGGAATTACAAAACTTCTTTCCTTATATATATATATATATATATATATATATATACAACACACACACACACACACATATTAGTGCTGCCAAACGATTAATCGCTTAAGTTTTTTTTTTACATAATATATGTACATTATAAATATAGAAATGTATATTCATATAATTTATATTATGTATAAATATATTTAATATATAAAAATATTTTTTTCTTAAATATATACATGCATGTGTATTTATATATACATAAATATACACAGTACACATATATTATGTAAAGAAAAACTGGATGCGATTAATCATGATTAAGATCATGACAGCACTAATATAAATGCATATATGCACCCAAACATCTAATAGAGTTCGAGCTGTTCACCTCCTGTCTGCGTGGAATGGCGAGGTCTTCCTGTTTCTTCAGCTCCTGGAAGGTGTGGAGCTCCACGTGGGCCTGTTCCACCTGATCCCAGACTTCACTGAGCTGTTTGAGCAGACCCATGGCCCGCGACTGATAGCCGCCCAGCAGGATCTTCATCTTCTTCTCCATCTTCGCCGCACGCTTGGCCTCTGTGGTCATGTGACCTCTGTTGATCTGTCAACAACACATGAAGTGAGAGGAAGAGTTACTCATTTCAACAATGAATCTGCATGTGGTTTATTTAATCATAATTCAGTCTGAACTACCTGTTGCTTATCAGCTTTTGTTTTGAACTTGTGTTTTTAAATGAAAGCCAGACTTGATTCGTCCAAAAAAAGGATGACGTAAAAGACCATTTTAATGAACATACACAAAACAAAAAAAAAAATACAAAACTGAAGTACCCACCAAAACCATAAAGCAAAAATATATTTAAAAATAAATGAAGAATAATTAAAAAAATAATAATAAAATGTAAAATTAAGTCTACAATATAAATAAAAATAAATATGAAATGCACAGCAAAAATAAAAATTGCAATTTATATATAAATATATATATAAACTGAGAAAAAAAGTAACTACGTACTTATATATATATATATACTTATATATATACACATTTCCTAGCCCCCCAACAAAATAAATGAAATAAAAAAAATGACTAAGACACAACATTTAATCTCTGCTCAATTGAAACATTTAATTACAGCTCTTGTTCTTGTCATGCTGCGATGGGAGGTCTGAGAAAAACCAGGATTCAGTTTTGCCTTCAGACACTGGCACCACCAAATATTGAAACCATCACCAACGTAAACTATTTTCAGACGTTCAATTCTGCAATCATGTGTGACATGCAAAAAAGCAGCAAATTCTACAAAGTTATGAGATGGAAACAAAAACAATAAACCTCCAACGTCAACACAGGCCTCAGAAACACACGCCACGTCTCTGGCCTTTAACAAACCATTATGCAATTATAATGGATCTGTTTTCATTCGAGCGCCTGGCGTTTTCCAGTAAGAGTCCCGCTGCCAGCTCAAAGTCCTGACTGGGCACTTCTCTGGGTAAAACATCTCAGACGAGCCGAGACGATGAGAGATCTGCGAGAGCAGGACGTCCAGACAACAGCAGCCAATGCACATCAGCTTCAAATACAAATAATAAATGATGATTTCATTTATTAAAGGAAAAAACGCGTTCCAAACCTGCCTGGACCTACGTGAAAAATGGATCGCCCCCTCCTGTTAAATCATGAAAGAACTGTGATTAACCACATTATTTTAGAAAGCTGAGTTAAATTTTACTAGCCACACCCAGACCTGATTACTGAATGAAGAAATCACTTTAAATGAAAACGTGAAGCATGCTTAAAGAGCAACACATCAAGCCGTGATCTACAGAGAGTCAGGAACAGATAAGAAACAGAATAGTTGACATGTATCAGTCTGGAAAGGGTTATAAAGCTATTTCTAAGGCTTTGGGACTCCAGAGAACCACGGTCAGAGCCATTATCCACAAATGGAGCAAACTTGGAACAGTGCTGAACCTCCATCTGAGGTCTGTTGATAAATGTGCTGCACAGACTCTGCCGGCATAAATCCTGGCAATTCTCTGAATGAGAGCCACTTCCTGCAGGAACACAAACTCCTGCCTCTCTGAACGTGCTGCTGTGTGAATGGACTCCAAGTTTCCGCCACACGTTTCCAGCCGGGACGCATGAACACAAACGCAGCCTTGTCAAATGGGGGATGTCCTAATGAACTGAAGCTCAGCACATGTGCACGTCCCTACACTGCAGGACACTGGCTGTCTTACTGGAGCCGACAGTTTGTGTTAAACCAAGCATGAATGCCCCGGAGTTTACAGTCGTCCTCATTAAAACAGAATTAACTGATTTATTACCGTTTATCTTGGCTGGTTAATTATGAGGTTAACACACTGAATGACTTTTAAGAGCACTAAGAATGGATCCGAATTATGCATCCGTTATACTAAAATCAATAAGATACTCGAGTGATTTTACCAAAACCCTGAACATTACTGAACACATACATTAAAACAAAAAAAACAAAAAAAAAACAAAAGAATGGAGGCACCCACCAAAACCAACCAACCAAATAAACAAAATACAAAAAAAAAAAAAAATAAATAAAAACACAAAAATAAAATAAATTAAAAAATTGCCAGAAAAAAAGAACACTATTATGTGTAAAAATAAAAAAATATATTATAATAAAAAAATAAATAAAAGAAGTTTAAAAGAATTAATATCACTGACTTTTAAGAGCACCAAGAACAGATAGGAATTAACCGACTAATACACTAAAGGAAATAAAATATTTTGGTGCTTTTACCAATGACTCGAACATTACTGAACATATAAAAATTGGATAATAAAATTAAGTACCCATCAAAACCAAACAAACAAAAATACATTAAGAAATACATTTAAAATAATACAAATGAGAAGAAAAAAAACTAAATAAACAAATACAAAAAAAAAGCAAAAAAAAAAAAAAAAGAAAAAAAAAAAAAAAAATGAACTAATCTTAAAAAAAAAAAGAATAAGAAATTAAAAATAAAATAAATCACTCACTCACACACACACACCCACACACACCAGGGTTTTTTCCAGAATCCTGAAAATACTGATTTTATTGATACTAGAACATTATTGGCTTCTACTAGCCTTACAGCGCCATCTACTGGATTCAAAGGGAGTGTGCAGAACACATCATGACGTGTGTGATGATCTTACCTCCAGTTTCTTCTCCATAGACTCGATTCTGTCCTTCTTGCTGGCCAGATTGGCTCGGGTGTAGCGGCTCTGTCCGGGCAGGTACAGGACCTGACTGTAACACTCCTCCCACACCTGGTTATACGCCTCCATAGACAGATCCCCATGACCCATCCCATGCTTCACCACCTCCATCTCCTGAGCCAGCAGCTCTCCGGCCTGTCGAACACAAACACACACACACCGCGTCAGCCAGCGGATGCATCAGGTTTGATTTAAAGAGTCATGCACTTTATGACCGAAGAGAACAAACTCAATCTATCAGCAAGCAACAAGCTCTTGTCTGAATCATCTGAATAGAAGCAAACTGCTCCACACACAGACTTCATGGTTGAATATATCAGGAATATCCAGGTCATAATCCAAAATAAAACTGCATAGAGAAAATTAAGTCTAAGATTAATTTGCAATGTGACATTTTTAACAATTAAACTAATTAACCTTAATTTTACAATGAATTTGTAAATTAAATGTGTCTTCATTTGGACAATACAGTAATGAGTAACACCTTTTTGCACTACAGTATTGATGATTTATTTTCTTTATAATTTTATTGATTAGTTGTTGCAGCCCTGCTTTTCATTAAAAATTAACAATGGATTTTATTTTCAATTTTTCTATTAATAATAAAAATTCTAATAAAAATATAATAAGTAATAAATTAAATAAATATTGCATCTTTAGATCTGATTATTTGAAGAAGAAATATAATTAATTGGTTTAATTGTTATTAAATATTATATAGTTTTTTTGGTATAATTTGTTTGTTTTTTTTATTTATTATAATAAAGATATTTTTATTTTTTTTTTTTGTTCTTTAGTAATGCATTGTTTTTTTTTTTTTTTTTTTTTTTAAATATATTAAATATAAGAATATTATTTATTATAGGCCTTATTTATATTTAAATGTTTTTGTTGCATAATTTTATTGTTTATTATTGATTAGCTGTATAAGAAAGTTAATTCTAATTCTTTAGAAGTGCTCTTAAAAGTCACTCACTGTGTTTTGTACTTCGTTTTAATATATTAAATATTAAAATATATACAAATTATATTTAAATGTTAAATAATACATAGCTGTATTATTGTTTAGTTGTTGCAGCCATGCTTTTCAAAAAAAAATTAACAACATATTTCATTTTCAATTGCATGTGGATCATTTTTCTCTATTGAAAAATAAAATAATAAAACAGATTAAATTATTCTCAAAATAATAATCGTATTGCTTTAGTATAATAAACAGTTAATTGTAATTTATTTTAGTGCCCTTAAAAGTCATACACTACTGGGTTTTAAATTTTTCAAAAATATGGAATATTATATTATAATATTCCATATTTGTAAAAAATTTAAAACCCCACATTTTACATCATTTTATTTATTATCGATTTGTTGTGGCAGACCTGCTTTTTATTACGAATTAATACCACATTTCATTATCAACTGCATGCAGAATATACGTTTTCCCCATAAAGAAAATGAAATAAGCATTTTCTAAAATCTAATTAATTTAAGAAATCATTTGAAGATTTGTTCGAATCATCAAAATCCATCAAAAGCCCAACTGAAAAATAATGACAGTGAAGTAAATGTGCTTAACTTGGAATAAAGCCACAGTGCATCTTAATTGTCATAATTAGGTATAATTTTCTTAAACGGGCTTCATTATGCAAAAATATGACCTGGACATTTCAAAATGTCACTCTTTTAATAATTGGCAGGTCACACTGAAGCTGTACCTGCAGAATAACAGAACAGAATCTGAATGACCTCTCCAGCCGTCTGCGTGTTCCCACGTATAATTTAATCATCATTTCAGAATAAACCACTCTCAGATTTTCCTACATGAAAAAATAAGAAAAAAGTGGGGGTCTAATAATTAAAAGCAGCAAACCTTTTTGAGCTCTTCCTCCGAGACCTTTTCGTAGGGGTTTTTCTCCAGGAAAGTGATGTGCTCGGTGTTGTTGGAGCTGGACCCCATCCCTTTCCCCTTCTTGGCCTGAGCGTCGCTGAAGGGGTGATGCAGACAGTCGAAGTGGATCATGGTGATCATCTCTTTCTTAATGACTTCTTCAGCCTGCTGCAGGTCCGTCAGCGGCGGCTCCACATTATGAGGCCGGAGGATCGTCTCGTTCACCTGAACACACACACACACACACACACACACAGCAGCATTACTTTAGACTTTATCTCATGTTAGAGTACATCCCTAATGTACCATTTATTTATTTGTATAACTTAATGAGGGAAAAATTACTATGAGCACCTTAACTAGTCTAGAATAGATTTTCTTACACATTGCAACAACTAATCAAGTTATGCTCCACATTACTTTACTCTGCAATATAAGTTAGAACTTTTCAAATGGCAATATGTGGGAGTGTTTTTATTAAACTATATATATATATATATAAAAAATTAAATTGAGATAAATGTGACATAAAAAGAAATACTACAAACACAAGAAAAAAAAATAGAAATATTGCCTTGGCAACTAAATTAAAGTTTAAGCTACTAAACCGGAAAAAAATAAAATAATAATAAAAAAAGATGTATATGCAAATTAGCTAAAATGATAAACACAAAATTATTAAAATTTTAACTAAAATAAAATTAAAACTGAAAACAAAAATAATACAAACTCAAAATATTAATAAACATTAATAGTACATTAAAATTACATATTACAAATGTTCCTGATAACAAAAACTACAACTACAAAAAAAAAAAAAAAAAAAAAAAAAAAAAAAAAAAAAAATCTACACTTTTTTAAAACATTTAAAACATGCTCAAAATACTATTTATACTATTTATCCACTTTTATAAGAGAGGAAGTGACAAATATCAGTATCAATATCGGAATCAGCCAATAAGTGTTTGTTAAAATCGGTATTAGTCCCAAAAAATCCTATCAGTGCATCCCTCATAAATACTATAACAGTATATTAATAACACCAAAATAGCACAGTTTTGGGGCACAGTGATTGTGATAGAGGTAAGTATGAACGGGATGTGTGTGTATTTCCTCACCTCTGAAGGTCTTGGCAAATCTTTCTGAACTGCTGTGTGTCTCTGACGCAGCTCCTTCTCCCTCTCGGCGTCTCTGGCGGCCTGTGGAAATATCACACAAGATAAATAACACCAAAAACAAATATATAAAAGCTAAACAAACACCCTCTGGATCCTGAGTGACATCCGTGTATTTACAGATCTCAGAAAGATGCATTAGAAGCTGACGGTCCGAGGTGCTCGTCGGTTAACTGACCTGTTTACGCAGCTCTATCTCAGCCGCATCCTCCACGAAACTCTCGTCCACCTCGGCTTCCTCCAGCTCTTTCTCAGCGTTTTCGGGAAGAACGATCTCAAAGTCATTTTTGGGCACCGGAAGAGACATCAAGCCCAGCCGGAGCTGCTCGCGGGACTCCCTTTGCTGGAACAGACAGAAAACATCTCACCATGACTCAAAAACACTTTAATAAATGCATCAAAACCGCAGTAAATGCACTCAAGGAGAAAAAGGTTTAATTCTCAGACTCATTATTATGTGTGTTACGCACCAAGTGTTTGGCAAATGACGGGTCGCTGTAGTCCACACCGCCCTCCTCTGTGTTGATGTTGAGCTTGTCCCGCAGCGGGGTCCTGAGCGGGGTCACACCCACCGAGGGTTTAGGAGTCATCCCACCTTGAGGGGTCATGCCCTCGGCTCCGTGACTGGGGGTTCTGGGAAACCGTAGGCATAAAGTCATTATTCACACAGCTCATTAACCTGAAAATTAGCATGCACTTTAATATTCTGAGATATTAATATTCAAAAGTTCGGGGTCAGGGTTGGTATTGTTTTTAAATAAGTTTCTTACGCTCTCCAAAGCTGCACATATTTGATCTAAAACACATTAAAAACTGTAATATTGTGAGATTTTATTACAATTTAAAATAAGCGTTTTCTTTCAGTATATTTTCAGCATGATCCTTCAGAAATCATTCTAATATATTCTGATTTGCATTTACACTACAGTTTATTTTAGCAATGTTGAAAACAACTGTTTTATATTTTTACTGACACGTATTCTTTAAAAAGCTCGAAAGAGCAGCATTCATTTGAAATAGAAATCCTTAGTAACATTATAAATGTCTTTACTGTCACTTTCGATCAATTTAATGTGTTCTTGCTGACTAAAATTATTAATTTCTTAAAAAAAAAAAAAAAATCTTACTGACCGAAAAGCTGTAATGAAATTTGAACTCTATACTAATAATAAAAAGCCAGAAATTGAATGAACTGTATCACTGGGTGGAAAATTGGCTTAAAAAAAAATATTAATATCAATATATATAATTAAATATTACTTCTGGCTGAACAATTAACTTTTTGAATTAGCTTTTAATTTTATATTTTAATTTTAGGTAAAAGTTTGAGTCATTTTTATTAGTTTGGGGTATTTTTTATTATTTCTATTTAAATTTAATTTCTTTCAGTTTTAGTCGTTTGAGTTTGTTGTGGTTAACTGCCAAGGAAGATGTAAAATTACTGTAGTATTTATATATTATTTCAATTAACGAAAGCAGGCGACATGTAATGAAGTGTACTACTGGGTGGGAAATTGGCTTATTAATTTATATTAATATCAATTACTTAATGCAATGCATTAACACCCCTGAACCTTGACAAAATCACTTGTAAACCACAGTCTTGAGTGGATTATTGCTTTAATATGGCATTTTATTTTTGAAGACATTTTAAAGAAGATTTTTCGTGTGTAAGTGCATATTTTCATGCTTGATGTCTACCTGAAGGGTGTAGACAGCACCGTGTTGGGCGTCTGGACCACCTGTCTCTGTGGTGTGACACCTGAGAAGTCGCTCTCGTGGAGGGGGGTGTTCAGCCCTCCTTTAAGAGGCGTGTCCACGTTGGTAAGAGCCATGAGGTTCTGGGCTTCCTGTGAGGGTGAAAGAGCCGAGCGGTGAGACTCGGGATATAAAACAGCCAGTCTGGGAAGTCTGTGAAACTGGACCAAACCTGCAGGATCTTGTCCTGTGCTGCTGGAGTTTTGGGTGTGCGCAGGGCCATGGAGTTATTGGTCACGTTGTATTCAGACAGAAGAGCGCTAGAGGCCGAGTTGGTGATCCCAGACTCCTCGGCGGTCTGCCGGGCGATTTCGCTGGCCTGACCCAGTTTGACAACCTCCTCCAGCTCGGCGTCAGAGATCTGAAACGAATCAGTAAAATGCAGTTTATTCAAAATAAACTAACCACGACTTCTATATTATATAATATATTATATATTATTATAGTATACCATTAATATTTTGAATTAGCTTTTAATTTGATATTTTCTGTTTTCATTTTAATTTCAGTTCAAGTTTTAGTAATTTTGTGTGCTTGTCATTTGTATTGTTTTTGTTTATATATATATATATATATATATATATATATATATATATATATATATAGAGAGGGAGAGAGAGAGAGAGAGAGAGAGAGAGAGAGAGAGAGAGAGAGAGAGAGAGAGGGAGATTTAATATACTTTGTTAATGTGTTGATATAACTTATTTTAGTATTATTTATATCCTAGTATATTATTATTAATATTTTGGATTAGCTTTTACTTTTATATTTTCAGTTTTCATTTTAAATTCTAAAGTTTTACTAGTTATGTGCGCTTTTGTCACTTCTATTAGTTTTTGTTTTATATTTCTATTTAGATTTATTTGGTTAACGTGCTGCAATCAGTGTTAATTCAGTACTATTTACATACCATTATAATATTCATCTATATTTAGAATTATCTTTTAATTTCACATTTTCAGGTTTGCTTAAAATTTTAAAGTTTTACAAATTGTGTGCTTTTTAAAAAAATATATAATTCTATTTCTATTTATTTTATTTGGTTAACATGTTGCGATCAATGTTATTTTAGTATTAAAGTATTTATTAATATTTTGAATTTAGCTTTTAATTTTATATTTTGATTTGATTGTAAGGATCAGTCATTTTATGTGCTTTGGTCATTTTTATTTCTGTTTAGATTTAATTTATTTTTATTTAACTTTTAGTCATTTTTATACTAATAATAATAATAATAATAATACTTAATACATAATTTTATACATAAATTAATTTCTAAAGTTTTTCATCTAATATTTATAATTTATTTCAGTTTTATTTCATTGAATGAAAAAGCTTTTTTAATAGTTTTAGTTAACAATAACAGCACTGGCTCCGATGCGGTTCACAGGAAGTTCTATGGTTGTAAAGGCATAAGTCTCCACGGTTAATGCAGCACAGTTTGGGAGAACTCTGACCTGTGGTGCCGGAAGCACCAGTTTGCTTCTCTTCTTGGTGAACTCTGACACTCCGCTGGTCTGCAGGATGGCCGAGGGCAGATCGGACTCCTTCTTCTTCTTGATCTTCTGTCTGTCCTTCTTTCGGTCACGATCCTCCTTCTCACTATATACAGAAAAGCACAGGGGTGATCAAACACACACACTGAACTACCTGCAGGAGGAGGCTTGACACGAGCTCGCTCACTTCCTGAGTTCTCCGTCCAGATGCTGCTGGCGCAGTCGTTTGAAGTCCGGTTCCAAAGGATTGTACAGCTCCATGGATGTATCGTAGAAGCCCTGCGCGGGTTTCTTCTCAAACGGGATCTCAGCATTATAGTCCACACCTCTCTTCTTCTTGCGCTTCTTCTGGATGTCGATGCCTGCCGCTCGCAGCTCCCTGCGCTTCTGAAGCGCTGCCAGACGACTGCAGAAAACAGCAGAGAGAACACAGCGGTTAACACCTCTGATTAACAACTCAATGTGATTTATTAATATATACATGAGATCAGTAATCAGTAAATCTGTCATGTTTTTTTTTTAAAGTCTCTTTCAATTCATTTGATCAAAAATACAATCAAAACAGTAATACTGTGAAATATGATTACAATTTAAAATAACTGTGTTCTATTTTGATATACTTTAAAATAGTTTATTCCTGTGATGCAAAGCTGAATTCTCATCAGCCATTGCTCCAGTCTTCAGTGTCACATGACCCTTCAGACATCATTCAGATTGATCATCAATATGTGTTGAAAAGAGGTTTGCTGCTCAGTATTTTTTAGAAACTTTGATACCTTTTTTCAAGATTCTTTAATGAATAAAATGTTAAAAAGAACAGCATTTGTTCAAAATAGAAACAATATAAATCTTTACTATCACTTTTTATCAATTTCCCGCATCCTTGCTGGATAAAAACATTACTTTCTTTCAAAAAAAAAGAAAGAAAACGATTTACTGACCCCAAACTTTTGAACAGTATCGCAGTATAGACATACCTAGACCTACAAGTGTGTTAATGACACCAGATCTTACCGTGCTTCCTCCAGCTGCTTCTCTCTGGCTTTCCGCTTCGCCTTCTTGCCTTGTGTGTTAGCCAGTCGAGCTCTGGCCTCAGACAGCATCTCCAGCTCATCTGCACATGCACGTTTATGGATGTCATGCATTGTCCTTTCAATCGTTTTCATCAGATTGTTTTTTTAGACACTCACCTTCATCCATGTCCACAGGGTCAGGTCTGGCAGGTTTGGTCTCAGGGTTCGGGTCGATCTCTCCCGGTTTAAGCTTGCGAGGGTCATCGCCCACATCGTCTTCGTTCTCTCTCTGGGCGGCTTTATCTCTGTGATCATTAAGAAGAAATTAATAAACAAATTCTTCATCTAAAAAAAAAAAGTGCATGTAAAACCAAACTTGAATTATATGATCAACACATTTAGAATTAGACTGGATTGTGGAAAATAAACTTTTTTTCACTTTATTATTCATAAGAGTATGGAAGCCTGTAACCACCACAGGATTAAAACAATAGAAAAGGACATTTTATTTATTTATTATTATTTAATTCTGACTTCTCGCAATTCCTGAGTTTATCGGTCACAATTAGCAATTCTGAATTGCAAAAGAGCTCTGCCTTTTCCACACACAATTAAGAGCTGATATTTTTCTCAGAATTGCATAACTGTGAATAACTTGCAACAAACAACACTCGCAATTACGAATATAACGATTCACTCGACTCGTCAATTTCACGATTTGATTCACAATTTTTCATTTAAAAAAAAAAAAAGATTTAAGAAATTATAAATTAAATGTGTCCTTTTATTATTGGTTGGACAAAATGCTGCACGTTTCTTTGTGAAATTGACACTATAATATACTAATATAGCACTTGCATATTATTGCTCTTTTATTGGTTTTGATTGCTTCTATTGTGCTCATTTGTTAGTCATTTTGGATAAAGGTGTCTGCTAAATGACTAAATTTAAACAGAATGTAAATGTAAATTTTAAAACAAGCCCCAAATCAAATAAATAAATAACACAAATAAAATAAATCTCTTCATATAAACAAAATAAGGCATTTAAAGGCAACCACTGCATTTTAATCACGATCCAAACAAAGATGCTGCATACATGCGGCATGAGAAGTTTTTAATCTAAATTAAGATTGTTTCATTTCGAAATTTGAAGCAAAAACAGAATGGTTTGGCTTCAGTTTTGGGAAAGTATGCATAAAAAGGTGGCGCTTGAAGCGTTTCCTTGGTAACCGCTGTAAACAAAGCAGCACTGCACTTATGAACTTTAATATGCTTTATACAGAGGCAAGATGAAAAGAAAAAAAACAGTTAAAGACAGTTAGTTCCCCTTCAGACATGCATTTATATAAACTCCTGCCCCTAATTGAATCGTGATTTGTTTAGCATCTCAATCAAATTAAATCAATACATATTTGAATCGATTATCAACCAGCTCGCAGTTAATCATTACATCACTACTCACAGTTCCAAGAAGCAAAGTCACAATTGTGAGAAAAAAGGCAGAATTTTGAATTTATATATCACAATTGTGACTTTTCTCAAAATTTTGCGATATATAAACTCACATATATAATTAATATATATATATAATTAATATATATATTTTTTTTTATGTTTTTATTTTAGATCTGTGATGTGTGAGTTTAGTCTGAACTGTGAGTTTTCTCACTCAGTGGCGGAAACAGAAACAGCTGACCAGTGAGAGTAACGCATCGTGCGTCGAACTGTACATACAGCAGATACTCGTAATGCTCCAGACACTGAGCGGCCGTCCGTCCGATGATGGGGGCGATCGTCCTCCACTGCGTGGGCATCAGTTTGGCCAAGTGAAGAAGTTTCTCCTCTTCCTCACGTGACCATTCTGTTTTCTTGATGCTGGGGTCCAGCCACTCGTACCTGTGAGAAACACATCAGAGCTGGGATATATGATCAAGAGATTGCATATTTGGGCATCAAAGCACGTTCAATGCCGCTCACTCGGTTTTGAGATCACGTGAGGGATATAAACTCACCATCTGGCTTTGCACTGTTTGGCTGATTTGCGGTGCAGCAGGGATGCGATTCGAGACCACTGATTTTTGCCATATTTCATTACAGCTGCTTTGAGAATCTCATCCTGTTCACATCAAAGACATGCAAAATTAAAGAGGTCTTAAATAACATATCAGATCATCTTACTAATCTAAATTTTTTTTTGTGGGTGATTTTGGGATTTATTATTTTTTTTAAAAAGCTAGTGTACTTGTTCATCAAGAAGACAAGAGTGTCAGTGAGAATCAAGGTAAATATCACTTGTGAAGAGATTATATTTACATGCATGCCATTTCCAGAAAAGCTTTTTTCTAGTAATGATTTACACTAATAATAAAAAAATATAATTTATTTTATTATATTAATTAATGAATATAAATTATATGTTTTATTTATGGGTAATAGTGGTGTTTTTTATTTTATTTAATTATGAAATAATAATTATCAAAATATAAATATCGAGATTTCATCAATCTAGACGCATTACGTCAGTATTTATGCACAATTTTTTCTTAAAACAATCTAAATTGTGTGGCATGCGTGTAAATTGTAAGTGCATGCATGTTTTTGGTATTTTATTCACTCAATAAAAAACAATAATAATAATAATAAAAAACAATAATAATAATAAATAATAAAAATAAATAAATATATATAAGGCTGTCCACGTCACAACATACAACGTGACGTTAGCAAGATGTAAATAAAAACACAGCATTGCAGATATATGTACAGTTCCAATAAATATTCCTCAAATGAAGTTTAAATGCCTTTAATGCTGAAATATTGTGTGTGTTTTCTAAACAAACCTCAGTGTTGCGCCACACGCCTCCTTTGATCATAATCCTCGGCATGTTGGCGATTTAAAGTGTCCCCACGCGCCCGCGCACTAGAATCTTCTTCTGGAGTCGCAAATACGAGAAATTAAAAAGAAGTCGGAGAAATAAACCTTGAGTTTGAACTGAAGCACGTTAAACTGCAGTTGCGGAACTGGAAATGGCTGTGGTGCGGGCGCGCAGAACTGTGGGAAACATGCTCTTCCTCTATTGATTCATACGAGCTCTGTCATGTCGCTGGCGCTCAATATCGCCCCTCACGACCGAGAGGCGAATGACAGGCTGAACAACATACAGTAGTTTATCTGTTTTTAACAACATTTGTTTTTCTTCCCTTTTATTTTGTTAGACTGTGTGTTTTATTATTGTACCATACTTTGGTAAACAGTGTTGTTTTAACTGTGCTTTATGAATAGACTAAAATCTGTTTTTTGAAGAAGTATGCTTTATAAGGTATACAGTTTTTGGACAGAACTGAAAAAAAAAGAGATGAACACTTTTAATTTTATTAATAAAAACTGAAATGTTAAGATATTTTTCATTGGATGGTGGTGATAAAAATCTAGTATTATATATATATACTATATATACTATATATATATATTAGTGCTGTCAAATGATTAATCACGATTAATCACATCCAAAATAAAAGTTTTTGTTTACATAATATATGCATGTATGCTGTGTATATTTATTATGGTATATATAATTACAAACACATGCATGTATAACATTTAAGAAAAATATGTTATGTTTATATATTAAATATTTATATATAATATAAAAATATAAGAATATAAATATATAAATGTATATACATGTAAATATTTTCAAAATATTTACTGTATGTGTATGTATTTATATATACATAATAAATATACACACACTATATTTTATTTTTGTGTTGTAATAAATATATTATGTAAACACAAACCTTTTTGTTGATTGATTTTTTTAGAGAGTTAATTTTTGTATGTGTGTGTATATATATATATAATATATATATATATATATATATATATATATATATATCTATATATATATATATATATATATATATTGATCATTATTATATTTAAAAAGTCATGTCTGAACAATTCAAAATCGATATTAAAAAGTATTTAGAAACAATATCTAACTTGAGAGCAATACAATATACAATTGTAATGTATCAATGATGTACAATGTTTTTTTTTTTTTTTTTTTTTTTTTTTTGGGACATGCATGCTTTTGTCTTGATATCAAAATATATTATCACAATATATTACAATATTCTCTGATTTCATTGATTGATTGATGAGTTATTGAAAGTCACTTGTAACTTTGGAACAAGCCCCATAAGGAGTTGAGGAGGAGTTCTTTTCATTCCGTCTTTGAGGTGTGGAGCTGCATGTCCTGGAGGACTTCAGAGACGGGAATGATGTTTGATGTGTGATCGAACAGAAGAACACGATGTTCAGCTCTCAGCTCCAGAACAAGCCAGAAGTCCATCACGTCTGAAGAAGCATCAGTTTCTATAGAATCTCATACTCTGAACTCTGAGGACATTGAATATGTTCCCAAAACAAGCCCAAAGTATCAGGATTGAAATCAACAAAATCAACTGGAGAACAGCATAAAGTTTATATGAAGAGAGAAATTAACATCAAAATTATAATGCATCACTTTAAGTCGTTTTTTTTTCTTCTAGCTGATGACGATAAAACATTGACAGCCAATCAGAATCCTCCCTACTTCAAAGAGTGCGAGTATTAGCGACATAATAACAGCAGCGCGCGCTTAACTCATGAATGGCATGGACGCTAACATTGTTGCAATAACACTTCTTTAAAGGATGATATGGACGCTAATTATCATTTTTAAAGGATGGTTCATTTAAATAAAAATTCTAATTTTTCTAAGAACATGATTGCTCTTATTCTACCAGAATAGAGAAGTCCACACCACAGCTTTAACAATAACGATACAGAACGGCGTTATCGTTTTTTCCCCCCAGCCGATAAACAATAGCCTAAAACTTCGACAGCCAATCAGAATCCGCTCCACTTCAAAGCGCATGAGTTTTTAAAAGATGCATTATAATAAACATAACATTATTGTGCGATTGGGTTTATGCTAATATAGATATAATATCTTATAATTATCTTAATAGTTATCCTTCTTGGTCTGAACTAGCTTTAAAGGGATAGTTCACCTAAAAATTATAATTCTGTCATAATTACTCACCCTCATGTTGTTCCAAACCTGTAAGACCTTCTTTCATCTTCAGAACACAATTTAAGATATTTTTGATGAAATCCGAGAGCTCTCTGATCCTCCAATAGACAGCAAGGGTCCCACCACGATCAAGACACCGAAACGCAGTAAGGACATTGTTAAAATAATCCATGTGACATCAGGGGTTCAACCATAATTTTACAAAGCTATGAGAATACTTTCTGTGTGCAAAGAAAACAAAAATAATGACTTCAACAATTCTTCTCCTCTAGCTTCGTAAAATTACAGCTGAACCCCTGATGTCACATGGACTATTTTAACAATGTCTTTACTACATTTCTGTGCCTTGCTATGGTGGTACCCTTGCTGTCTATGGAGGGTCAGAAAGCTCTCGGATTTCATCTAAAATATCTTCATTTGTGTTCTGGAGATGAACGAAGGTCTTAGGGGTTTAGAACGACACAAGGGTGAGTAATTATTGACAGAATTTTAATTTTTGGGTG
This sequence comes from Cyprinus carpio, assembly GCF_018340385.1. Taxonomy (NCBI): domain Eukaryota; kingdom Metazoa; phylum Chordata; class Actinopteri; order Cypriniformes; family Cyprinidae; genus Cyprinus; species Cyprinus carpio. The sequence goes on along the minus strand of NC_056613.1, from coordinate 1,715,002 downwards.
AACTATCTCTTTAAGAGGGAACGTCCCAATGCTAAACAAGCTGTTACAGTCTAGTATCAATAGTTATTTATTACTTTTAGGAACAATGAGTAGCACTACACCATATGCATCTGATAAACCACATTATTTGCAGTTAATGTGTTTGTGCTTTGTACCATGAACAATAGGCCTACATTTTAATGCTGTTTTTCAAATATTTTTTTGAACTGTTGAGCTTGACAAGGTCAGCATTTGCGTAAACATAATGAAAGAATGATGAAGACTGTAATAGAAGCAACTCATCTCGTCTTCCAACAGAATTTTGTCCTTCATTCGACTTGAGACATGCAAACTAAACAGCACAGATGGCAAAAGTGTTTCAGACTTCTCTGAACAAATCACAACGTTTCCAGAAAGATGACAGTCCAGTGATGGGCCCTATAGAGAGTAACTAAACAGCCCGGTGTCAACACTAAAAAGCAGTGCTCTTGTGCCAGGAGAGGCCATCAGGAGCAATAAATGACACACAAGAGTCCCGAGGCTAAATATGAAGCAACTCCACAGAGCAGGTCATCTCTTCTGACTGCTAATGTTGAAATTGAAGAAAGCTGCAGGAAGGTTTTCTTTCCGTGAGCCCGAGGGGAACAGCACGACCATGTGAGGAGCAGAGATAGGAAGGACTGATCGGGCGACACAGAATTTGAAGAGACTTCTCTCCAGGTACAAAGCCGATCTGGACTGAATTCAAAACCTTGGGCAAAAATGCAAAGCGAGCACATTTTTCTAAGAAACTTGCTAAGAATCCTGACGTCAACAGAACTGCAAGGTAAAGTTACAGCATAGGCTATGCATTAAGAGGAAGTTCATTTTACACCAGTTTCATTAACTAAAACTAACACATTTTACTTAAAAAACAAAAAAACAAAATAAACGTTATCTGTGATAGAATAAAATATCAAAATTTAAACTTAGCTAGCTGCCAAGGCAGAATTTCTCATTTTTGGTTAGTTTAAGTTAATAAATAAATAAAAATCATTTTATACAAACAAATAAAGAAAGAAATAAAACGTTAAAAGGATACTCCACCCCAAAATGAAAATTTTGTCATTAATCACTTACCCCCATGTCGTTCCAAACCTGTAAAAGCTTAGTTCATCTTTGGAACACAATTTAAGATATTTTGGATGAAAACCGGGAGGCTTGTGACTGTCACACAGACTGCCAAGTAAATAACAGTGTCAAGGCTGATACAGAAGAGCATACACAGCATACGGTGATATGGAGAGACACAGAGGAGACTGTTGACAAAGGGATTGTTGAATAAAGTCTTTATTTTTGTTTTCTTCGCTTACAAAAAGTGTTCTCATCGCTTCATAACATTACGGTTGAATCACTGATGGCAGATGGAGTATTCTGACAATGTCTTTCATATCTTCCTGGACCTTGACACTGTTATTTATTTGGCAGTCTATGGGACAGTCACAGGCCTCCTGGTTTTCATCCAAAATATCTTAAATTGTGTTCTGAAGACAAACAGAGCTTTTACGGGTTTGGAACGACATGGGGGTGAGTGATTAATGACAAAATTTTCATTTTGGGGTGGAGTATCCCTTTAAAATGACAAACACCCAACAAAATTACTCAAATTAAACACAAAAAAATGCACACACACACAAAAAATCTAATATAAAATATATATAAAAAAACAATAGTATATTAGTGAGATTATAATGCTGTTTCACACAGCAAAACATTCATTATAATACAAGATAATAATCAGGGATGGGAATGTCAATTTATGTCTTTTCATAAATTTTAACATAAATTTTCTCTCTTCCAAAACAGTAAAATTACATGAAATTTCCCATTAGATTTCTTACAGTTTTTCAGCATATATAGCAAGGGAACCTTAACCAATTAACAGTCTTTTTCCATTAAAATTATGATTATTTTTACAGTGTAGGTCAGGATGTTGTGGGTTGTTGCCAGGGGATTGCTATAGTCAAGATGTTCTGAGTGGATTTCAGGTCATTGTCATGTTGTTGCTAGGGCGTTCTGGGTGGTTACTAGGCGGCCACATAACCATCTTACAAATTTTTGTTCTAAGAACGTTTTCCAAACATTAAATTTTGGTTGTTGGAACAGTGATTTGAAAAAGGTCCAGTTTTTTTTTATTTTTTATGATAATGGAATGTTTACATCAAGATAAGCGTAACGTTCCTGCAACGTTCTTTAAACTCGATTTTTTGTATTAACACTCTGCATTATTCACTGGTCCCAGTCAGAAGAGTGTGTCCTTCATCTCTCTGTGAGTTTCTGATCTGTAGATATGTCTTTTTTTTTTTAAGTGAATCAGTATGTGTTCTCTGTTCTTCACCAGCTGAGCTCCAGAAAGACATTTCCATGACAAGGAGGTCTCTCACACTTTTAATTCCTCTGTGCTTGCGTTTGATGCGCTGTGTGGGAGGAAGTACTGTAGTGAATTGGGATTAGAGATTACAGTGAGATGATGCGATTTAGAGTTTTGAGATATAATCTGCTTATAGTCATATTGTGCCACTGCGCCGAGCTCATTAAAACCAATAAACTTTAAACCAATAAAGTCGACGAGCTCAAAGTGAAATTCAGCAACCCAGGAGGAGAAATTAATCTGCTCAACAAGACGGCATGAGCGTATTCACACACAAAGAGAACCAGAAAGTAATTATATTTATTAACATATTATAATCATAACAATTATGAGATTACTTCTTTATTAAGAGCGTTGTTGTTGATCTGATACATATATGCTGAGCTGCAATGAAGCAGCGGATGGAATTGTTTATTGACTGCTAAATTGCTAATTACCACGTTTATTTTTATTTTTCACTGTCATGCACGTTGTGGATCTCTTTTACAGTAACTCATTTTAACAGTTTTTTTATGCAACATTTGACGAACCTGATCCAAATACATACAGTACATAATTTTTCAGATTATGATACTGAGGGTTTGATCCATTCTTCTTTTTTTGAACAACCCATTCAAGATTTAATCCAATCTGACAGCTAAAATCCAGAATACTTTTAGTAACATCTTGGCCCAGAGGATTGTTGGTTCGATCCATGTAACATTACTTAATAAACACTCCTCAAAAATAACAATTGATCTGGCATTATTCTTATTTTTTTTTTATATGAGTTACAACTCATGAAGCCACTTCATCAATGTTATTGTCACCAAGGCCCACCAAGTTGTTCACAAGAAATTTGATCAAATTTCAGACATCAGATTAGATCAAATCTTGAGAATGGTTTGTTAAAAAAAAGGATTATGAAATCAGATTAGATCATGTAATGCAATATTGGTTTTGATCTGGATATTGATAATCTTCAACCTTCAGTATATGTTATATTGTTCAAACCATCTTTGTAGGATTGGGTTTCCTTTGATCCAATAAACCAGGATTATCCAGATCCCAGCAGAAGGGTGGATTCAGGACAAAATGTAATAAAGCTTTGTGAAATCATGTGGTATACAGGCCTATATATACACTGATATTTTGCACTTGATTTGTGAAGTATAAGTGTACCATATAGCATGTCAAAAATAATATATTTAATTGTTATCCCTGTACAGTTTATTAATGGCTCAATCACATCAGAGGTGAATCAGTCAAAAGTAGTCAACTGTATTTTTGCATGTATACTTGTTTATTTATTTGTTGTGAGATACATATTGTGATATGCAATGCCATTTACAGCACTGGAAATCCAGATTTGGTAATCTTGAAAATGTTGTTTCTGGATCAAGGTGATGCAAATAAGATAGATTACCAGCTCCTGATTGTAAAACATGTACATTTCAAATTCAGATCATCAGAATACATTTTTTGAAAAACTGGGTCAAGGTACTTTTTTATATATCTCCAATACTACTGCCATCTATAGGATGCAACGGTTAAATCAACTGATCACCACAAAATTATTGTTTGTACAAACAAACAAACAAAAAAACTGATCATTCTCATCATTTACTGTACTCAACCAGACTTTCTTTTTTGTGTTAAAATCAAATATTTATAATATTCATAATGCTCCTGTCCATACAATGAAGACAGACAATGGTCAGGCTGCAAAAAACAACCATAAAAGTATAATGCACATCATTTTTATGTTATATTCCAGATAGCCATGTATGGCAAACTAACCAAAATTTTAATTATTTATTCATTGAATTTCTGGTTTTGAGCAAGATGAGTAAATGATTTTGTTAGCATTCCTACAGTAAAAAAGTTTTTAAAAAAGTAATTAAAATGTAAACAAACAAGTACAAAAGAAGGGGAACCACACCTTTGTCTGCTCTAATATTTTTCACTGTTCCCGGTCCCCTTCGTTCAGACTGGCATTGTTGTGCATTCGATCACCTTCATCTTTCTGTTGATTAAAAACAGAATTGAAAAACCCCTCAACACAGAGCACAACAAGAGGAATCTAATAGGCATGCAGAGCTGCCAGCATGTGTTTACAGTCTTGGAGCGTGATCAATAACTCTTCTGCTTTTTACGCAGGTGCTCCGCTTGGAGGAGGTCAGCTGGCTGCAGGCGGCTCATTGATCAGACAGGAAACAAACCTGAGAGACGCTGCCAGCGGCACATCATTCACACACACACACACACACACACACACACACACACACACACACACACACACACACACACACACACACACACAGGTGCGCAGTCATTAGCATACGGCAGACTACAACTACCACCGACAGACCTACACCTCACACTGAACAAATCTTCTCCACGACACCGCAGCTCTGAGTCTTTTAAATGCACGGACAGTAAAGTCAAGATATATATATATATGCAACATGTTAATAAATCAGGCAGCTGTGTTTGCTAGAATGTTACTGTAAGAACTTTACTGTGATGTATGGTTGCAAGACTTTTTTGCAACAAACTTGAGCTTACATTAAAAATCATATAAAAGTGTAATGACATAATGTTAACATAGGCCTGCCAACCTGCTGAAGTTCTAACATTTGTTTTGAACCTTTACTGCCAACTACAGAGGAAGTCACATGATGAATCTAAGTTATTTTCTTTAAAGGGTTACTCTACCGCAAAATGAAAATGTTGTCATTAATCACTTACCTCCATGTCGTTCCAAACATGTAAACGCTTCGGAACACAATTTAAGATATTTTGGATGAAAACCTGGAGTCTTGTGACTGTCCCATAGACTCCCAAATAAATAACAGTGTCAAGGTCCATAAAAGTTATGAAAGTCGTCATCAGAATACTCCATCTGCCATCAGACATGCAATCTGGGCTATATGAAGCAACGGGAACACTATTTGTAAGCGAAGAATACAAAAATAATGACTTTATTCAATAATTCGTTTGTCAGCAGTCTCCTCTGTTTCTCTTCATATCACTGTATGCTGTGTGTGCTCTTCTGTATCATCCGCGTCACAAGTATGTGCTATTTCTACATGTATTAAGCTTTGATTTGAAAGAAAACAGTGCATCCTTGTGGTGCGGATGATACAGAAGATCATTTTGGGGTGGAGTATCCCTTCAACAACTCAGCATACATAAGGTGAATGGTGTTTTTTTTTTTTTTTTGACTTGACTTGACATTATAAGCGGACATCTGGGGAAAAATACTTAGCAAATAAATCTATTGATCGTGTGAGGGCAGCTTCTGCTTTGGTCTGATGTGAAATGCCTCATCTTTTTTTGCCAAGTGTTTGACCATAAATATCCTGAGAAAGTCAGCGGTAATTACATTGCATAGTGCTGAGAGATTGTCAAGGTGAAACTTTAGACTTAATATTCAGAGCTCATTCTCAGCTCCATTATTCAGCTCAAGCACCTGTTCTCCCTCATTATCATCCGAGTGGAAATACTTGCTTTGACTCCTTGACTTCAGCAAAAAAAGAAATAGTGAGTGAGAGAGACAGAAAAAAGGTAGTGGAGTGTCACAGTCATCTGTCATCATGGGAATCGCCTGCCTGACCCAAACCCACAGCTAGACTGATTGATTCATTAAGATCTGAGACACTGTCTCCACTCCTTCCTTGGCACAATTTAACATAAGAGTCGTGCACACTAGGATGTGGACAAAAATGGCTCATTAAAGTGTTTGCAAGGCTGCTCTGTACTGATATTCCTCAAACATTCTGGTTAAGGTTGGTTTTAAATCAAACTATTAAACTGATGCAGTTAATTCAGTCTGAATTGCATAACATACAGACTCCAGGTGAACTCAAAAATTCAGTCTTGTGTGTTAAAGTTTGAAAATCTGTCGGTGACTCACACTGTTAGAATCTTCAGCATTCAAAATGTAACTAGCTCATGACATCTTCATGATATTTGCATACTGAATTACAACTGGTTGTCTTTCCTACACTGATTTGCATACTGAATCGTCTTGTCTTATTTGCTTATAGTTTACCATTTATAGTGCCTTTTCACTGCTCAGTGACTACTATACAATACAAACTTACTATTGTACAGTAAAAATTCAGAGAAAATGGACAGGGGTCTGAGTGTATATACTTTACACTTTATATTTTATTTATATATTTTTATATAAGTTCATATATATATGAACATATAAAAATATATGTAAATATATGTGTGTGTGTGTATGTGTGTATACTACGTATATATGTGCTAAGCTGTTATTTATCGCTAAATACACATTTATATCTATTTTTAAATAATCATAATATTATAATTTAGATCATATTTCTAATAGTATATACTCACAACAACAACAACAACACAAATTTAACAGTTCTAATAAAAATGAAGTTCTCATTTTAGTTACAAGTTACATCCAAACATTTACGATACATCCAAAATCATACTCGTTGTCATTAAACAGTTGTGTATCGATAAATATATTTTTCTATAACTTTTAAAAAAATATTTATAATACTATAAAGAATGCGTTGATTTATATTAATATAATCATCATCATCATCTTCATCATCATAATAATCAGTATTAAAAGTAAAAATACATTTTAAAATATTCAAATTAAATATATTTTATATATATATTTAATACATAAATGTTCACATACATGAACATTTTGTACATATTAATGTTAAATTAATGTGATTAATATAGTTTTTTTCTCTCTTTTTTCCATCATACACTAAATGGCATCACATATCTACAGATATTCCCTGCTCAGTGTGTATATAGCAGTGAACACTACATAGGGACCCTGTGAACGTAACTGTGTTGATTCTGGTGTGCCGCTGTCAGAAAACGAGATGCATGCTGAGATTTATGACACTGGCACAGCGGCGCTCATTTACACAGAACCAAAACCCAAAACTTCAACTAATCTAAAACCTCAGTACGGTTATTTCCTTCAGGAAATGCAAATCTAATTTCAATAAATGGCTCTTTTGTCATTGTGCAATTCTTAGCGTTTTCTCTTTCTCTCAGCGTGATTCATGCAGCGCTTCTGCAGTCAAACTGCGGGTAATTCAATCAGACCGAGCTGGAAAACAGCAAATGTATGCAGAAATGCCCAAACTAGTCAGCCGGCCTGTTTTATTCATATGCCAGGGAATTAAAAATTAAAACTTAAGGATGCTTGGGAATGATTGCGCTCCTGATATGCAGGGACAGCGTAACTGGGCCGCTAAATGAAAGCACACTGATGCTAATTATTATCCTGCGTGAAACAACAAAATCTGTGTTTACAGCCAGCGAAAGCCCAATTTGTCTGCTGTTAGAGGCGGATGCATTATTAAAGCATAATGCAATGTGCATGAAACACTCTCTTTGGGCCTATTAAAGGAAAGTAATTATTCAGAAAGTTTGGGAAGTTCTCCAGGCGTCTGATTTGCTGTTGTTTTTGCGCCGGCCGGTAACAGAGCTTTGGAGTGACATGGTCATCCAGTTTCTCCAGACTTCATGAAGATGTGCTACACTTCACAGACAACCGACAAGCCCTCCACAGAGAGCGAGCCTCTGGCAAACAGCCATCAGACACACCTGACAGCTGCCAGTCACCCAGAACCATTCACCACCATCACAGACAGAACCGAGAGGAATTCTGGGTAGCATGTTAAACACGGACTGCGAGAGGCTGTTTATTCTTTCTCAAGCTTCAGGCAAAGCGTTGTCCGCCTGAGATGGATACTACTTCAGGGACCGACTGAAAACTGCTGTCTTTCATACAAAAAAACTGAGGATTTTCAAAAATACACGTTAACTGTCAAAACTTGAATATTTTGTGACATGCACTGGTTTTGAGATGTTGTACATGCCTGTCTGGACTTCCTGGAGACACAGAACTGACACCTTCTTCCACTGATGTGGATTTATACTCAAACTAAACAAGCAAACATTTGCAATGGTCATGGGATGAAATGATAACAACAGGTCAGCAATAATAAAGAAAATACCATAGCAACAGCATCTTTACCATGGTATTCTTCAAAGTACCTTGAGGTACCACACACTTTATACGTTTTTTGCATAGCAAGTGAAACAAACTATTAGCTTACCAGATAAATGTATTTGTTTTACTGGAAAACACAGATTTAAAATGATTTTAAAATGATTTATTTCTTTATCTGAAGCATTTGCATTGTACAGTAAGATAACTTGAAAAAGGACTTATGTAACTGTTATTTATACAGTGTAGAATATTGAAAAATAAATAAATAAAGAAATAGTAACTTATTATTTTTGCTATATATTTTTTGCATCTTTGTCGATACCACCCTTTGGACATTAAAATAAATTTTGAGCCTATATTTCCTTTTCTTGAAAAACTAATTCTCTTTTTTAAAAGCAATAAACTATTTAATGAAATCTCTTTCTAATAAAAATGTTTTGTTTTGCGTAAAATGAGAAAAAAAAAACAATATCCACTTTTTGCAAACCATTCTTAATATCACAATAATTCAATATACAATTTGCACCACAGGTAAATATATTTTGTAGTTAGGATGGTTACATATTTTTTTGAAAAACACATTTAATGTATTTTCCAGTAAAAATATGTAACCATCCTTACCATATATATATATATATATATATATATATATATATATATATATATATATATATATATACACACACACACACACATACACAATAGAACAGAACAGAATAGAATAGGTAAGTGCTAGTATTAATTGGTCAGGTGCTGGTGAAAAAGATGTGCCTTTAGATGTTTTTTGAAAATGACTAAAGACTCAGCTGCTTGGATTGAGATTGGGAGGTCGTTCCACCAGCCAGGAAAAGGTCCATGAGATTGATTTTGTGCCTCTTTGGGATGGCACCACAATGCATCGTTCACTTGGAGAATGCAAGCTTTTGGAGAGCGCATAGTCTGAACTAGCGAGTTAAGGTATATTGGTGCAGTGCCAGTGGTCGTCTTGTAGGAAAGCATCAGTACCTTGAATTTGATGCAAGCAGCTACTGGCAGCCAGTGCAAGCTGATGAGGAGAGGAGTAACGTGAGCTTTCTTCGGCTCGTTGAAGACCACTCTCACTGCTGCATTCTGAATCAGTTGCAGAGGCTTGATAGTACATACAGGAAGGCCCGCCAAGAGAGCATTAATAATTGCATTATTAATTGCATTTAATTATTAAAAAATTGCATAATTGCATTGTGCGGTCTGCTCTGTTAGGAAGGGTCTAATATTCCTAATGTGATTATAAATACACTATATATGAGTCATGCATATATATATATATATATATATATATATATATATATATTATATATATATATATATATATATATATATATATATATATATATATATATGCATGACTCATATATAGTGTATTTATATGTGTGTGTGTGTGTGTGTGTGTGTGTGTATTTTAACTATATTACAATATTAATTTACCTTGAGATGGTACAATTTGTTTGCCTGACAGAATTCTCAAACTGGAAAAGGTCACTGCATCACAGAATGACCTCAAACTGACTAATTACTCCACGTGAACATGCTAACAGCGTTTGGTCAGATGCTGATGAACAGTAACCTTCGTCTAGCTAACCGTCACTAACAGACTCACACTTTCACTGCAGTGTTCTCAACTTCAGGGCAGAGACGTGATTTAAAACAACCTGACAAAAACGTGTCCCGCAGCAGCGAGCTGTTTACAGGTTTGGTAAAAGGTTGTGCGAGAAGCATGGCGCGGGCCCCGAGTGGACCGTCAGGTGCCGGTGACGCTGTCAATCATGCAAACGGACAGGAAGACTACACCGCCACCAGCTGAACTCAATCAACTGAAACATCACAAGCCCATCCGTGAAGACCACAGACAGATCCATTCATTTCCAGCTGCTGTGAGGGATTGTGGGTTACATGTGGCCCTTTTCCCTCAAGTTATTACTCTAATAACTCTGGAACATGCCGTGTGTTTTGTACTATCTGGTGATTTTGAGTGGGGAAAGTGAGTTAAGCTTCAATGATAAAGAATATTGCACAATTGTGAAGTCATAAACGAGTCTTGCGGGTGGCATTTAGCGCCGTCTTTTCATATGAGAGCTGCATTTGATGTCTTATTCAGTCTGGATGTAATTGCTTTGTACTCCCGGGAGTTTTGATGCTTCATCGCAACACACGATTTATAAAAGCTTTAAATACTACATTCAGAAGAAACCCACTTGACCCTGTAAAAAAATAAAATAAAATAAAACACATTTCATTTTCCAGGCGTATGTTTCTTTGCAATTTTATAATGTTAGAACATCTTAAAAGCAATAAGTGGAGGTTCCTTGAGGACTGACTGCAGAGGATTTCTCTCTGTCACTTCTATTTTTAACTGTTTGCTCGTCCTGAATGGCATATCTGGGTCTAAAAAGTAAAAACACAAAAATGTTTATCATTTGCTTAGTTGAAATATAACATCATTTATTTATTTATTTATTTAACCTTGATTTAACCAGGCAGATTAATTAAGACAAGTTCTTATTTTCAATAACATGTCCAAGAAAGTTTTTATTTATTCATCATTGAGATTTAAATATATTTACAAGCATTTACATAACTGTTTAAAGGGGTCATATGATGCTTTTTTTAAAGATCATTATTTTGTGTATTTGGTATAACAGAATATGTTGACGTGCTTTAATGTTCAAAAATACATTATTTTTCAAATACTGTACATTAGATTGTCGTAGCAAAGTCAGAATGACCTCCTCTCATTGGTTCACGAAACGGTCGTCCATAAAATGTGTTGCTGTTCTGTTGTAAGTATCTTAAAGATTCCTATCATCTACTTTCGGCCAAATAAAGTGCTTTTGCTTTCTCCTAGATACACACAGCATCTCCCTGACTTGACTGCTTCAACACTAACTACGGTTACTGAAACCACGCCTTCTTTCTTTGCGTGAACATTTGGGCGGCATTATGCAAATATTTCCACATAGTGACGTAGAGATGTGGGGGTGTGTTAGAACGAGGTGTTTCAGGGGGGTGTGGCAGAGTCTTAACTTTATAAAGAATATCTCTTTGAGACTTTAGTCTTTGCAACTTTACAGATCTTCTTCATGCACCGAGAGCTTGTAACACTCCAAAGAGAAAGGAAAAATTAAAATCGCATCATATCTGTACTATTAGTCCTGTACTATTCTTGGCACAGTCCCATTTCTCACCTCACCTTTTTGTATTCGTTAGTCTCATATTAATGGTCCTGCAGTGCAACACATATTACAAATATTTCATAATATTCTCTAAATGAATAGGAGCTCATAAAAATGCCACATATAATATTTATAATATTGGGACAAAACATGTTTTTAAATGGATTACAGCAAGTTGAAACAGAATTTCATTCCAACTATCCATTTATTATTACTATTATTATTAAATTCTTTTGGAATCTGCATAATGTTAAACATTTAAAGTCCCCCTGAAGTCAATCATTTTATCCCTTAAAAATCATGTTTGATAATCAGACATATTTCTGCAGGTCTTAAAAATAATAATTTGTCCTCCCACAAATTAATGCCTAAAAAGCTGAAAATCAGAGCAGAAACTCTTCAATTCATAAAGTCATGGCATTAAATGTTGAATATCTTCCTCTGTATTTTTGCTTTGTTTAACAATACAGCTAAATAAACATCTTTAAATGAAGATACATTCAAAATGAACATATGAAGTCTTGTCTTCTGAGAAACAAACAAACAAGAACAAATATCTGTCAGCTAGGGAATGAAAACTTGTTTACCTTTGAACATGAATTTGAATTTTTAATTTGATTTCTCTGAGCCCAATGGTAGAGATTTGTTCATGTTTTAATCATAATTTTTTTTTTTTTATCAATTTCTCGTAAAACAAGACTTCTTTCTGTATTCCACTTTTCTTCTTGAAATTGTATCTTGATTTAAAAATCTTGTACTAATCATTTGCACTGGAAAACAAGACAAAAAATACTGAACATCGCTGATGAATTTGCACGTTTGTCTTTAAGCTTATTAAAATCCCTGGACAGACATGATGAAGCACTGTGTGATTTTCTGTCCTGTCTTGTATCATGTACTTGATTCATCGGGACTCTGATCTGTCAGCTTTCATAACACTTGTCATCTCATTTACTGGTTTGCTGGTTTGCTAGCAGCTGTCAGCGACACTACAGCGTAACCAATCCCCTCGTACAGATGTGATCCGTGCCCTGAATGACAGCAGCGGGATATTGAAGGGAGATTTGTCAGTTTTAGGGCAGTGGAGAACAGACCTGCTTAGCAGTTTTTCCCCACATGATCCAGGGAGCAAGTGTCCTGAGGGTTTGGATGCCATCTGACTCCTAATTATGGCCTGAACCCTGCTTTATGTCGTTTAAAAACTACATAGTACATCATTTCATAATAATAAATATAATTAAAAAAAATGATGATAATGACATCTCACTGTACATTATCTCACTGCACTATAAAAATGCATAAAAGGACATGAATTAATGATTTAAGTCAAGCATGAAAAGCAAAAAAAAACAAAAAAACTAAAAAACAAACCCTGATTCACATCATGGCAATATGAACATTTTAAAAGTAATGTACATAGGAATAAAAAGTACATAAAACTAATTGATGCTGATTTTAATTAGGTTTTTGCTTGCATATACTGTAGTGGTACATTATTATAGCTATTAATGTAGTTTGTTGTAATTCAGATACAAAACAAACATGAAAAAACAAAAAAAACAAAACTGCAGCCGTAATGATTAATGTATTTAACTGTCATGAACATAATGCAAGATTGGTTTTAAAATAATATAAATAATATTATTCTGCATTAGATTATCTTGTTTGAAAAATGGTGATCTCTTTTAATATTATGACAAATATATTATTATTATTATTTATTATTTAAATAGCAAAATACATTTGTATAAAAATTACATAACACTACTGTATGATGTATTTATTTGCTGCTAATTATAATTAAATCATATTGGTTGCATATGGAAGTGAATTATTATTATAGCAAATTATTTAGATGTTTTGCCGTAATTCAAATACAATGTGAATATGAATAAAAACTCTGAAATGAATGGTGTTCTTGTTCACTCTTTATTCATCAAAGAATCCTGAAAGAAAAGTTTCACAGATCCCACAAAAAATATTAAGCAGCACAGCTGTCTTCAACACTGATAATAAATCATCTGAAGACTGGAGTAATGATGCTGAGAATTCAGCTTTGCATCACAGAAACCAATATTTCACAATAGTTCAGTTTTTCTGTATTTTTGGTCAAATAAATAGAACCTTGATGAGCATAAAAGCAGAAAAAAAACATTCAAATTCAAACTTTTGAGCGGCAGTATTATGGGGTGAAATATGACATGTTCTGCATGAGATTGGCCGTAATGTATTTAGTCTATTATTACGGGCCCTCCGCCAGAGAAGAGAGGAGAAGCGGACTGATAAAGTGTCACATCCACGAGCATATTAAAGTCCTTTTCATATAAATACCGTCATGCAGTGCTGATTTTGATTGCCATTAACCGGCTGATAGTTGGTAATTATAGCCGAATAATGATTATGCATTACAGATGTATGACTGCTGGATGATGATGTTCTCAGTGCGAGAGGAAGTCTGCTGTATTATCAGTGAGAGCTTTTGTCTTTCACACAGCCATCTCATTTGACCAGTCTGTATGGCAGATCATATTAGGTGCTATTAGTATATGATTATTATATGATCATCCTGGACTTGCATTAGTTTTAGTTCCTCTGGATCCTGAGAGCTGCAGAGTTTTGTTAGTTTCAGTCCAGCATCAGTTAGAGGAGGATCATCATCTACATTCAGGTATTCAGTCCTGGAGTTTCTACATACAAAACTGACATATGCTTTATTTGTTTTTTTTTTGTTTGTTTTTTTTACTTTGTATATTTTAAATACATTTTCATATACTTTATTCTTTTTATACTTTATTGTACTAAGATTATTTTTATTTTGTTTCTGTTGTTATATCTAACTTTTTTATTTCATTGAAAAACATTGTTTTTATATTTTTAGTTTAAATATTTGTATCTCCTTTTTTAACATAATTGTCTTTCTTCAATCATATCTTACTGTTTTCTATTTTTATACTTTGTTTAATTTAAATATACTTTTTAATATCCTATCAATATTTTTTCTTTTTTCTTCTATTCTTGTATTTCTATTTTTATTTTATTTTACTTAAAAACATAGGTTTTTCTTTTTATATTTTATTATATATTTCTATATATTTTATTCTTATTTTCCCATTTTCTAATATTATATTGATTTGTTTTGTATTCTATTATTGTATTTTACTGTTCTATTTTTAGTTTATTAAAAACATTTATTTATTTTTATATATTTTAAACATTTTATATATTTTATTATTTTTATCTTTTCTCATATATTTATTTATTCACTATTCTAATATATAATCTTTTTATCTCTTTTTTTATATATTTTTTTTTCTTAATTCTGAGTTTAATTTTGAGTTTAAAGTGCATTAAGCATAGACTTCAAATTGCAATTCATATTGCAACTCATTTTCTAAATGTTTTTACATGGAGAATGCAAATGTGAAAAATACTTAAACTTAAAAAGTGGTCATTCTCTGTTCAGCTTTATTGAGCTTAATGATTTTCAGCTAAAAAGCCACAAGTAATCATAGAATCTATTCCAGCTATATAATGATTGTTTGTCTGTGGTGTGTTTGCACTTGTCTTGTTTGGTGAAAATGTGTGTTTGTGAGTGTAAACAGAGCACCTTATCTTAAGTTGTCAGGCTGAAGCGCAAGCAGCAAAACCTCAACAACAAATCCATGTCGTGCTGCTCGACAGCTTCAAGGACAGATGCACATGCTAGTCCAGGAGAAAATCACACTCTCACCAAACCTGTCAAAAAACATCCAGGTCAGATTTATCCCCAAATTCATAAGACACTCAGTTAAAACAAAACCTAAACATGCATTTTCCTTACAATTAACACACTTCCCCGCCAGTTTTCATAAGTGTGATATGGAAAAACAGTCATTTTCAGAAACTCATAGTATCAGAGTTAAAGGGATAGCTCACCCAAAAATAATTCACTAATTTAATTCACCCCCATGTTGTTCCAAACCTGTGAATTTCTTTCTTCTGTTGAACACAAAGAAGATATGTGACCCTGGACCACAAAACCAGTCATAAGGTTCAATTTCTCGAAATTGAGATTTATGCATCGTCTGAAAACTGAATAAATAATCTTTCCATGTATGGTTTGTTAGGAGGACAATATTTGTTTGAGATACAACTATTTGAAAATCTGGAATCTGAGGGTGCAAAAAAAATCTAAATACTGAGAAAATCGTCTTTAAAGTTGTCCAAATGAATTCTTAGCAATGCATATTACTAATCAAAAATTAAGTTTTATATATTCACGGTAGGAAATTTATAAAATATCTTCATGGAACTTGATCTTTATTTAATATCCTAATGATTTTTGGCATAAAATAAAAATTGATAATTTTGACCCATACAATGTATGTTTGGCTATTGCTACAAATATACCCCAGCGACTTAAGACTGCTTTTGTACTGCAGGGTCACATATTTTGAAGAATGTAGCCATTGACTTCCACTGTATTTATTCTATACTGTGGAAGTCAGTGGGTACCAGCAAGTGTTTGGTTACCAACATTCTTCAAAGCATCGTCTTTTGTGGATGAAGTATCCCTTTAATGCATACTGCAAAATGCAATTCAACACTGCAGTGATTAATGATGAGGTTTAGTGCAAAACGCATCCATCCGACACACACACACACACACACACAAACACACACATCTAAGGTCCAGTCCTGACAAGCGTGCTGTCTTTACTGTCCACTCTCTCAGCTTATTTCCCTGGAAACACAGAGGCTACAGTATAATGACCGGCTGAGCTCATTCTTCAGAGTGTCACTACTGAGACCTGCTGCTCCTCGCTGAAACTTCACCGTGCGATTTATGGCACTTCTTCATTTCATATCGGGTTGAGTGTTTAGAGAGGGTCTTTCAATAATGAAGCTGGCAGCACTGCATCTTAAACAAACCCAAGGTGCTCCCATAGCAGACGATCAAACATCATACAGAACAACAGTGCTGGACAATTCCAGCTGTAGGAAACAAGAGAAAAACATTCTTCCAGTATCATCAATGGAATGGTTATTAGAGGTTATCTAGTCTTTAATACAGTTCTCAAAGTGTTATTACGTCATTAATATCGCTTTTTCTGAAATGTTTTGGTTGGACATTCATCTAACGTTATTTAAACATAATTGCTTACTCGTTTTTAGAACATTCAAAAGTAATGTTCCCATAAATGATAAAATAGAACGTTCCCTTTTTGTTTTTTTTTTTTTTGAATTTAGAAATAAACATAATTTTTTGTTTTTTGAGTGTTCTTTGAGATTTAATGTATTTTGTTGTTTAATTTAGAATTAGCATTAATAGAATGTTATCTGTTCTTAAATAATGTTCTCAAAATGTTAGTACAAAACCATACATCATTCATATAAGGCTTTTTTTCTAATACATTTTAGTTGAACGTTAAGTAGACATTTTTGTACCAGGGTAATTGCTTTCTACTCATTTAAGAACATTTAAAAGTATGTTCCCATTTTTTTTTTTTTTTTTTTAGTTGAACGTTAAGACCAAGATGTTTAAAATGTTTTAAACATTGGTCTTTTTGAATGTGTGTAAACCTTTTCATAACTTA
The DNA here is from genome assembly GCF_018340385.1 of Cyprinus carpio. Classification (NCBI taxonomy): domain Eukaryota; kingdom Metazoa; phylum Chordata; class Actinopteri; order Cypriniformes; family Cyprinidae; genus Cyprinus; species Cyprinus carpio. Next base: position 1,697,818 of record NC_056613.1, on the reverse strand, counting down.
TTTGACAGTGAAAGGTCCTAGAACATATTTTTGTTAACTAGGAGCCAGAGTAACATTAAATCACAGTTGTACGGTTCTCAAATTAATGGCACAAATATTTTTAGATAGACATTTGTCTAATGTTTTTTTTTTTTATTTTTTTTATTTTTTTTTAAATGTAACTGCTTACTACTTGCTTTAGAACATTCAGAGAACATTCCAAAGTAACGTTCTCGTTTGCACAATTATTAAAATGGAACATTCCCTTAATGTTTTCTCTAACGTTTACATAACCAAGAAAAAAAAACATTTTTAAAATTTGACATTTTGCACTTCTCGTTTGCACAATTATTATGATGGTAATTTTAATTATTATAATAATAATAATAATATATATATATATATATATATATATATATATATATATATATATATATATATATATATATATATATATATATATATATATATATATATATATATATTATTGGGAACGTTACAAAACCTTCCTAGAAATTATTTGTGTAAGCCGGGAGCCAGAGTAACATTAACAAACTTGTCTGGTCTTTAATATAAATCTCGGAGCGTTTACAAAAAATAGATAGATAGATAGATAGATAGATAGATAGATAGATAGATAGATAGATAGATAGATAGATAGATAGATAGATAGATAAATAAATAAATAAATAAATAAATAAAAAATCTCTGTTTTAAACATAATTTCTAAGAACATTCAGAGAAGATTCAAAAGTAACATTCCCTTATTGTTTCCCCAACCAAGGGGGAAAAAAAATGTTTTTAAACTTTAAAACTTTTACATTTTAAAACCAGGCATTCCGAGAAAATTCAGGAATGTTTTCATAACCTAACATTAGCAATTCTTAGAACATTTTTGTTTGCTGGAATCCAGAATACCTTAGCAACAACAACTTATCAATGACAATGCCCCATAGCAACCAGCCAGGAAGCAACAACTCGGAATATTTTAGCAACACTTAAGATCCCTTCAGACTGAACAACTATGAGAAACCAACATTCATTAAAATAAACATGCCCGTTCACTTCCATAGACGCGGTTCCGTCAGAGGGCTGCAGTACACTAACGCTCCACAGGGAGGCGCTTCTCATTCACCCCTGCTGACTGTGCTGCTGAGAGGTAAATGAATAGTCCTGATGAGAGATTCTTTGGGCCGTGCTGACAGGTTTACGCCGAGGCTGTTGGGAATACAGATTAAAGGCATCCTTTGGGCTCTTGAAGCAGAAAGCCAGGTGTACTTATGCTGTTTAAATCAGACAGGATCGCGCTTTGATTCTGGAGAAATGCACCTTGTGGGGATCCTCCGGGTTCCTTTAAAGCTGCTCGGCTTTGGAGGCAGAAAACATTTGCAGGTTTTCATTTGATCTGGAGGTGATTCATGATTGAAGGATGGTTTAATTAAGCTTCAAAAACAGGGGATTCATGTTTAGTTTCTGTTGACGTCTGCTAGTGTAGGTTATTTTTGATAAGGCACAGTTTGTACTAATACCCAGTGAACTTATGATCAGTCCCCAAAAAACTAATAATGCTGCTGGTTAGTGCTTTATTGCTAGCTCAAAATATTTACATCTAAAATTCGATAAAAATTTTAAAAAAATTAGATAAAAAATCTAAATTGCACTCACTTGGAAAATATTTCTCCATTTAAGTGTCGGTTTTACGCTTTTCTCTCTTCATCTCTGGTGGATGCATCTGGTTGCAGTTTTGGAGGAATAGTTCACCCAAAAATGAAATTTAGCTGAAAATGTGCACACCGTAGATGAGTTTGTGTCTTCATCAGAACAGATTTGGACAAATTCAACATAACATCGCTTCCTCACTAGAGGATCTGCACTGAATGGGTGCCGTCAGAATGAATAATCCACACCACTCCAGTCCATCAGTTAACATCTTGAGAAGCCAAAAGTTGCTTGTTTGTAAGAAACAAATCCATAATTTATATGTTTTTACTTTAAACTGTCACTTATGGCCAAAATACAAGTGCATAATTCATAATAAGGCTTTCTCCAGTGGAAAAAGTCCATCTCTTGTTGTCTCTCAGATCAAAATCCAGTCCAGAAAAGATGACTGTTTCACTGGAGGAAGTGTTATGGATTATGGACTCACATTTTAGCTGGAATCAATGATTTAATGTTCAAAAACATCTTGATGGATTTGTTAATTTTTACAAAAGCATTTTTTTTTTTCATTATTTGATGGACATTATTTGATGGACAGGACAGGAGAGGTGTGGATTACTTGTGGATTATCGTGTTGTTTTTATCAGCTGTTTGGACTCTCATTCTGACGGCACCCATTCACTGCAGAGGATCCATTGCTGAGCAAGTGATACAATGCTACATTTCTCCAAATCTGATCAAACTCATCTCTTGGCTGGCCTGAGTAAATTGTCAGCAAATGTTAATTTTTGGGTGAACTATTCTTTTATATCAGTATGACGCAGTCATTTTGACACTTAAACAAGTATAAAAGCCACGGATTGTGATAAAATATCAAAGTGACATACATGTATTGAAAAATAACTCAAGAGTACTTCAAACGAACACTTAAGAAATGTGACTTTAGTTCAGAGAAAAGCTCTTGCAGCATTTGAGACACGCAGATACAGAGACTTGATCTCATGAATAACATTCACACATTTATAAGTGTCTGCGAAATGACATTTCTGTATATATCATTTTTAAAAGATGCATCACAATACATGCTCTCTGTATAAAGAAAAGGTCCTCAGATGTGATTGTGGAGGTTGTGTTTGAGCGGCTGTGTGGCTGCAGACAGATTTGATGTAATGGCTGTTGTGGTCTGCAGTTCGGCTCAAGTTCTCTCAGCCGGACATAAACCCCATTGCTCTCATCGGCTTGTTCTTTTTTCTTCGCCACTTAATAAAATCCCCTCTAAGTCCGACTGAGAAACAATCATTCCAGCCTTCAGCCAATCGGCTCGCAGGATGTCTCAGCCACATTATTTGCCCTTTGGAGTGGAAGATGAGAACAACAATAGAAACCGACTGGAGGGTCACTGCGGCCTGAATGAAGGTTATTTCACCTTTGAAATCAGGTTGAATGATTGCATCATAATCAAGGGTTGCATCCCCACTGAGCTGTGCATTGTAATTATGATTTATTAACGAAATTAAAGGGTCAAAACTACCACATGATTACCGCTATTCTTAGAGCTTTGAGAATGCTGAAGCTGATCAAATCGCTTCTGGCAAATAATGTCCCATATGGTGCTGCTGTAGGTGCTGTTTATCTAGAAAATCTGAAGATGAAAAAAACAAAGTAACAAAGAAAAAAAAAAAAACAGGTAAACTGTGTATCATTTGGATCTTTTTAAAGCTGTTTTTTTTTTTTTAATAAATAGGAATTTGCATTTAAATATATAAAGTAATATTTAACATTAAAATATATTAAGTATATATAAAAAAAAAAAATAAGAAAAAATTACAAATGTATTATTTAAATGTGATTATTATTTTTTATTTGTGGACATTTACCATGGTATTAAATTTTTTTATAAAACGCATATTATAGTGTTTGGTTTTTTTTTTTTATATGAAGGAATCTCCTGCATCTATTTTATGCAAACAAATCAAGAGTTATGAATCAGTTCATTAAACAGACAGTGTGCTCTGCTTCACAGAAATGAAATGAGTCAAATTTACAGACTCAAATGTCATTTTTACTAATTAAAAATGCATTTCTGTGCCTCTAGTGACATAAAACGGAACTACAAAAACATTGCTTGTATGTGCCAGTCCCAAACTCTCACCATTAGTTTTTAGGAAATGTAAAAAAGTGCTTTACATTAAAGGAAGTAAAATAATCATAAAAAATGATTTAAAAACTTATTTATACTGAATTTTAACTTTTTGAAAATTATTATCTATAAAATACAGTGCAATCATTTTGGATGTAGCACATTGCTCATTCAATAAATGCACAGCCAAACAGATGAGTTTGGATTTAAATGTGGCTAATGTTTTAGCACATCTGATCTCTTCTGGAAGCTGATTCCAACTGCAGGCGGCATAATAACTAAAAGCGGACTCCCCTTGTTTTGTGTGAACCCTTGGTATTTCTAACTGACTTGATCCTAATGACCCTTACGAAAAAGAAGTTTATTCAAGTGTGCTATTAGTATACTTATTTTAAACTAAAAATAGGAAAGTATACTTTTAGTTTACTTTTTATGTACTTCTCAGAAATGGGCTTTATGTACTTCTAAGATATATACTTATAATTAAGTATACTTGACTTATACTTACAAAAAGTCAAAATATACTTGAACTTTACTTAAGTATACTTAATAAAATAAACTTGAAGTATACTACTTTTTGGTAAGGGGATCTGAGTGGTCTGTTAGGTTTATATTCAGTGAGCATATCTGCAATGTATTTAGGTCCTAGGCCATTGAGAGATTTATAAACGAGTAAAAGTACTTTCAAATCAATGCTAAATGTAACTGGAAGTCAGTGTAAGGACCTGAGGACTGGTGTGATATGCTCAGATTTTCTGGTTCTAGTCAGAATTCTTGCAGCAGCGTTCTGGATGAGCTGCAGCTGTCTAATGGTCTTTTTGGGAAGGCCAGAGAGGAGACCATTACAATAGTCCACCCTGCTGGTGATAAAGGCATGGACAAATTTCTCCAAGTCTTGACTGGAAACAAAACATCTAATTCTTCCTATGTTTTTTAGATGATAGTATGCTGATTAAGTTACTGCTTTGACATCATCTTTGTTATTACATCTGGTGGTGGATGAGGAGATACCCCCTGACTATGTAAAGCGCTTTGAGTGCCTAGAAAAGCGCTATGTAAATGTAAGGAATTATTTATTATTATTATTATTATTTTTGTTTCCAAATGCAATTACTTCAGTTTTCTCCTTGTTTAACTAAAAAAAGTTCTGGCACATCAAACTGTTAATTTCATCAATGCGTTTGCAAAGGGAGTTGATGGGGCTGTAGTCATTTGGAGATAAGGCTAGGTAAATCTGTGTATCATCAGCATAGCTGTGATAGGATTTCGCTTTGGACAAAAGCGTCTGCTAAATGATTAAATGATAGGCAGTTTGGTTCTTTCTCATTATTTGACTTAGTGGGAAAATATACAGGCTAAACAAGAGCGGTGCAAGAATTGAGCCTTGTGGGACTCCGCATGTCCTAGACGTCCACTTAGACGTATGATCTCCTTTCATATACTCACATAATAACCTCTCCCTTCTAATATGACCTGAACCATTTGAGTTCTATCCCAGAAAGCCCAACCCAGTTTCAAGTCTCTCTAGTAGTATGTTATGATCTACAGTGTCAAATGCAGCACTAAGATCTAGTAGTACCATCACTGATATTTTGCCAGAATCAGAATTAAAACAAATGTCATTTATTATCTTATGATTGCTGTCTCTGTGCTCTGATGCAGTCGGAAACCAGATTGAAAATGGTCCAGGTATCCATTTGAGTTTAAGTATTTGTTCAATTGATTAAAAACTACCTTTTCTATAATTTTGCCTATAAAAGGAAGATTAGATATTGGTCTATAATTGCTCAAAATGGTGTTATCAAGATTGCTCTTTTTCAGAAGGGGCTTAACAACTGCAGTTTACAGGGAGTTTGGAAAAGTCCCAGAAAGAAGTGAGGTGTTCATAACTTCTAAAAGATCTGCTTCTAAACAGTTAAGCACACTTTTGAAAATAGTGGGGATGGTTGGTGGGGGTGTTTTTGGGGAGGGTTGGGGGGGGTTTGTCAGTCTCTCAACAGTAGCAAAAAGAGTGTGAGTGTTGATTAAGTTATTGTTTATAAGGTTTGAGAAGAAGGTCTGTCTAGCTGTGGCTAGTTACACATTGAAAGCAGATTAGATGGGTCAGCTGTACGGCTTGAGAAGGCCTTAGACTTTCTATCACGTGATAAAACAGAAACAGAGAAAGCTACAGGCACACTGGGTTCCTGGGTTTCCACTGCTTGTCCTGTAAACATTTGTGAATGTTGCTGCTATCATAGCAGGGACCTATCACATATCACTGAGAGCTGCTATCAGTTGTTTTTGGTTCACCTACAACAGGTGGAGGGTTTGAGCCCTGGCGTTGTGGTAGCGGTCCGAGAGCTCTCACAGGAGGAGGAGAACGAGCTGGGTCCCAGCATACACAAGTTCCTCCATTTTCTGTGAGAAGTGGAGATGCTGGAGAGAGGGATAATGTGTCTGGTGAGTGGGGCTCTGGCTCTGGTGTTTCCAGTGGCTGTGATATGTTGTCCTGGCTTCCTTGGCTGTTTTCCAGAAAGTTGTCCTTGAGCTTTTGTAGTATGTCACAGTCTGTCTGTGATGAGCTCTGTGGGCAGGGCTCATCTGGGATAGTTTCCATGAGCAGTGCTTATTGTGCCTGCGTAGCGTTATCAGTGTCCTTGTGGATGTGTCAACCAAATGATGACTCAGAAGCTGATATGAAGTCCTGTGATCACTCATACTTTGTCCAGGTGTGTGTGTGCCATTCAGGTTGAGTGGATTGGCACACACTACTGAAGGATGATGAAGGGAGAAGTAGATATTGTCCTTTAACACTCTTGCACCAAGTTTGTTTGGGTTGAGGGCCTCAACTTGAGGCCATCCAGTTTAAACAGTTATCTATGGCCCCAGAAAAGACTGAAGTTAACTCCTTTTATACTGCAGGTTCTTTTTTTATGTTTCATTCTTCTTTGTAGACGTTTATTGGGGTGGTGCAATGGTGATGGGATTGGTCCACTGATGAAAGATCATTTGTGATCATTAGTAAACATTGCTTAATGTTATATCACAAGTAAAATCATTGCAAGTACTTCATTAGAAATCTGTGCAACCTCTCCCAGATGTTTCTAACTCATTTCAGGTGCAGCGTGCTTCTTACGGTTAATGGTGTATCGCTGTTGTACACCGAGCATGCAACACGCGTAAACAACATGTCACACACAGCGACCGTGTCTTATCATTTGGACATTCAGAGTTCCAAATGTTCCAGCCTCAAGCGCTCGTTCATGCCAGGAGCCAATTTAACATTGATAATTGGAAACTTGAGCCTGGAATGAACAGCGGACGGTGACAAGCTGCACAGAGTCGAGTTTACTACGCTGATAAAAATAGACTATCCGACACTCGCAATGAGCAGAATGGCTGTTAAATAAATATATTTTTCAAAATGTAAAATTTAAACTGACTGTATATATATATATATATATATATATATATATATATATATATATATATAAAATATTATTATTATGTTTTTTTTTTTTTCAAAAAATAATTTACTTACCTTTTTTGTAAAATTGACTAGGAATTTTATGACCAAATAAATTTATGATCAAACTTGTGGTCTGGGTTTCCTCCCTCAAATATGTATATATATATATATACATATATATATATATATATATATATATACACACACACACACACACACACACACACACACACACACACACATGTATATATATATATATGTATATATATATATATATATATATATATATATATATATATGTGTGTATATGTATGTATTTGTGAAATTGACAATTTCTGAGTGAAAACTGATTGAAACTGAAAAAGTAAATCAAACTTTTTGTATGTATTTGTCCTCAAAAGTTTACAAGAAACACAAAGAAAGGCCAAGCTGAAACTAAATTACGCTGCATCATGAAAAAGTCACCAAAGAGCAACTCTGAGCAATAACATTTTCTTCTTGGTCTCTATGATTACTGCAATATTGATTTTTTTTTTTTATGGACCAGAATGAACAATTTGAGGAACAAAATCCAGACATCAGTCAGTTTAAATCATTCACCCACAAGGTCTTCAGTCAATGTGTCTGCATATTATTTCAAGTGGATCCAACATGCTCAGATAACTAACAGCATGACCGAATGTCTTTCTTTTCTTGGTGGAACACAAAAACTGAATACACCATACACTGGCCACTCTTTTCATAGCTACTGAAAGTGAATGAGGACTGGAGCTGTAAGCAGCAAAATGACAACAAAGCAGCAGCATAAAAGCACCATAAAAGTATAGTCTGTATGTCTGATGCACTAGATTCAAGATTCAAGATTTTTATTCATCAAATACACGATTATATAGAGCATATATAACCAGCAGTGAAATGTGAGTCAGGTCCGCTCCATGGACAGTGAAATTATTAAAGAATACAACACAGATGAAAATATACATAAATATAGGTATGAAAGAATGAAATAAAAGTAAACAATAAAAATATAAGAATAAAATATAAAATAGATGTATACTGTAGAATTAAATATAGAATAGAAAATAATGTGCATCAAAGAATATACTGTAGTCTTAAATATTAAGATGCACAGGAATGTACAAGAGGCGAATGTGCAAACAGGTTGACACTGTCAGTATGTCAATATGAGGTAGAGAATGATAAGTGGAGACGTAGATTTTAAGAGGCTGGTTTTGAGTTTAGGAGCCTGATGGCCTGGGGGAAGAAACTCCTCCCAAGTCTCTCAGTTTTTGCCATCAGGCTACGGAAGCGCTTACCAGATGGCAGCAAAGTGAAAAGATGGTTACTGGGGTGGATGGAGTCCTTGATGATTTTAACAGCTCTGCTTTTGCAGCGTTTGAGGTAGATGTCCTACAGAGAGGGGAGAGCAGGCCCTGAGATGCGCTCTTCTATGCGTACAACTCTCTGCAGGGCTTTGCAGTCTTGACTGGAGCTGTTCCCATACCACACTGAGATAAAGTGAATCAATACACTTTCTATGGCCCCTGAATAGAAAGTTTTCAGGATTGCTGGCGAAACCCTGAATTTCCTCAGCTGTCGCAGATGGTACAGTCTTTGCCTGGCTTTATTAACCTGTGTTTGGATGTGTGAAGCCCAAGTCAGGTCCTCGGAGATGTTTACTCCAAGGTACTTGAAGCTGCTCACCCTCTCCACAGGGGTCCCGCTGATCATAAGAGGAGTATAGGGCTGCTGCTGTCTCTTCCTGAAGTCAACAATCAGCACTTTAGTTTTGATCACATTCAGAGAGAGACAACTGTCCTGGCACCATGATGTTAGTTTCTCTATCTCATCCAAGTATGCAGTCTCATTATTGTTGTGAATGAGGCCCAGAACCACAGTATCATCAGCAAATTTGATTATAGATGTGGAGCTGTGGGAAGACACGCAGTCGTGTGTGTAGAGAGAGTAGAGCAGGGGACTCAGGACACAGCCCTGTGGGGCTCCTACGTTCAGGGTGATGGAGTTGGAGGTGTACTGGCCTGCTTTCACCCCTTGAGGTCTGCTGGTGAGGAAGTCTTGAATCCAGTTGCAGAGTGAACAATTCAGGCCGAGGTCTATAAGTTTAGAAGCTAGCTTTATGGGGACTATAGTATTGAAAGATGAGCTATAGTCGATAAATAGCAGCCTTACATAGTTCCCGTATTTGCTGTCAATGTGTGTAAGAGAAGAGTGCAGGATGTGAGAGATTGCATCATCAGTGGATCTGTTGGGGCGATAAGCAAACTGAAGAGGGTCCAAAGTATCCGGGATGGTGGAGCAAATGTACTTTTTAACCAGTCCCTCAAAGACCTTTATGACTATTAATGCAAGGGCAACTGGACGATAGTCATTCAGACAAGAGGGTTTATTGTTCTTAGGCACAGGAATGATGACAGATTTTTTAAAGGAGGTGGGAACCGCCGAGGTAGCAAGAGACTCACTCGCTTTAGAGCCCTCTGAACCTCGTCCTCTGACACGGTGATCACATGATTATTGCTGCTCTGACTGCTGTTTCCTGACGCACTGATCGGCAGACTAGCACTGCTTAGATTGTTTTCAAAGCGGCCGTAGAAAGTGTTTAGCTCGTCAGCCAGCGACGGATCTGCTCTCACCTCTGCAGAGGATTTATTTCCAAAGGCACAGATGGTCCTTAGTCCTTGCCACATGTCTTGAGAGTCATTTAGCTGAAAATGAGACTCTATTCGTCTCCTGTATTGGAGTTTGGCTCCTCTTACTGCGCGTCGGAGAGCATAGCACGATGCTTTGTACTCGCTCATGTTTCCTGACAAAAGACCGGCGTTGTAAGCAGCAGTGCATTTGTTTACTACTGCACGGATTGTTCTGTCCACCCAAGGTTTCTGATTAGAGAAGGTCCTTATAGTTATTATTTCAGTTACTTGCTCGGCTAGCGTGTTTACAAAGCTTAATGCTACATCTGTGAACTCGCTGCTGTCAGATGAACTTGCCCGAAACATGTCCCAGTCTACGTCATCAAGAACCGCCTGTAGCTTGGCTTTAGAGTGGGTGGGCCAGTGCGTCAGCACCCTTTGCACCGGGGGTTCTTGAATGAGCCTTTGTTTATATTCTGGTTTGAGGAAAATGACAGCATAAACCGATTTGCCAAAAGCCGGTAATGAGCGAGCTTTGTAGGCATTCTTAAACTGAGAGTAGCAATGATCCAGTGTATTCAGTCCTCTGGTTGGACAGGAAACATGTTGATAAAAGTTCGGCATAACCTGCCTGAGGTTGGCTTTGTTAAACTCCCCAGCGATGATAATAGGAGCGTCAGGATGTTTGTTGATGTTGCCGCTGAGCGCATCATGAAGCTTAGACAAAGCCAAGCCGGTGTCTGGTTGTGGTGGAATGTAAACAGCAGTAACGATGATCAATGAAAACTCCTGGGGCAGATAGAATGGGTGGCAAATAATGGATAAATGTTCCAGATGAGGCGAGCAGGAGGGCGACAGAGTGAAGATATTCCTGGGGTCACACCATTTCTTGTTAATCATCAAACACACTCCTCCACCTTTGGATTTACCAGCGTCAGCTGTTCTGTCCATCCGTAAAACAGAGAAGTTATCAGACGCCATTACAGCAGTGTCCGGGACCGAGGGCGTGAGCCGTGTTTCAGACAAACAAAGGATGTTACAGTTCCTAATGTCCTGATGGGAACTTATCCTGGCTCTAAGATCGTCCATCTTATTCTCCAGAGACTGGACATTGGCGAGCAGAATGCTCGGTAGAGGAGGACTGTGAGCTCTTTTCCTCAGTCTGTTGTGGATCCCAGCCTGTTTCCCGCTGTGTTTCTTGATCCGTCGCCTCGGGTGGTTATTCAGGTGGCCATTGTTCATCTCAGCGTTCCGGAGAATCTCAGATGGCCACGATGGATTGGAGGATAAAGTGTCCTGAAAAAGGTCAGTGAAGCGGTGTCCAATGTCCAATAGTGTTTCTTTGTCATAAATGATCAGTGCAGACGTTATGTGTGTTAAAAGAGAAAGCAATACAATCTAAGCGGAGCGACCTGGACGGCATCCGAACTCGGCGGTCTCATCTTGGACATTTACTTGGACTATTTTCAAAGTCTTCTGAAGTCACAGGAAAAACCCCAGCTTCTCTTTCTGGTGAGTTAGCAAACTTTTCACACAAAGCTACTGTACAGCTTCAGAAGACTTACATAAAAGAATATATAATATTCTAGATTTTCTATACAGTATATTCTCACTTGTATCCTTCACAAAAAGAGTAAAAGGTTCATGCAAGATGCAAGAAGTTTGGGGTCAGTACGACAGAAGTCTCTTCTGCTCACCAAGACTTCATTTAATTGATCAAAAATACAGTAAAAGCAGTAATATTGTGAACTATTATTACGATTTCAAACAACTGTTTTCTATTGCAATATATTTTAAAATGTACATTTTCCATGTGATGCAAAGCTGAATTTTCAGCATCATTACTCCAGTCCTCAATGTCACATGATCCTTCAGAAATCATTCTAATTTGCTAATTTGATGCTTTAGAATTATTATTATCAGTGTTTAAAAAAAGTTGTGCTGGTTCATAATTTTGTGAAAACTGTTATACATTTTCTTTTTCAGAATTCTTGTTGGGTTTTCAGGTTTCTTTGTTGAATAGAACGTTTTAGTTTTATGTATACATGTCTCTTGTGTGCACTATTTGTATGCCACACAGAGTTGCTGCCTATATAGTGTTCCAAATCACTCACTTGAGGTTCCATTTCTGTTAGGATGCTGCCTTAAAAGGTAGCTTTCTATGTAGGCTCACTATGTTAGATTCAGCATTGATTGTTTTCTGTGTAATTAGCAGTCTGAGAGGAGAAGGCGAACCCTCGTGAGAGTCCTGTGAGCGCGCTGTCTTTAATCAGAGAGACATGCTTCATCTCAACTCAGATCCAACACAAATAATCCTATCTGTTCTGTCCAAATGTGCACCACACATCTACGTTTCTTGTCCTGCCATTATTGTCTGTTGTTCAAACGTTTTGTAGCCCTAATGAGAAAACCCAACATGTGCACATCATGCAAATGGCCAGGTAGTGTTCTGTTTGTCTTTCAGCCTTTGCCTGTGCCATATCTGCTCTTTACAACTGTTGATACAAAACCGTGGTCTTCAAATTGTGATCAAGGTTCAGCAGAGCGAGCTAGACAGCAGAGCAGAGGGATTTGTAGAATGACAGACATGTCTGTCCAATTTATTGAGCCGAATTTGACACTGTGCGAAATCAATTGTGTGTCTCCGGCATGTCATTTTGTGCTCCCTTCTGAGACATTTTCAAGGAAGAATTGCTATCCATGCACGCCAGGGTGGCAATTATCATCGAATATACATACAGTATACAGAAGGAAATGTGCTGTTGACTGGCCTTTTCAGACTGACAAACACAACATTGCTGCTCTGTGCTGTCCATCCTTCTGCATTAAAACACTTTTTCCATATCCAGAGTCAACTGTAAGTCAAATACCATTAGAGGGAGCAATATTTTATAGGCAAAACATTTGTGTAGCCTTCTAAATGCAGGCTGAGTCAGGGATATTTTTGGTTTTCCTAGTAAAGGAAACTCTGCATGTGCATTTTAAAAGTCTGGAATAATAATGATCATTTAATGCTTTTAAAAGACGTATTTTATACTCAATAATACTGTATTTATTTGATCAGTAAAACAGTAAAAATGGTCAAATATTATTACAATTTCAAATAGCTGATTTCTATTGAATATATTTTAGAATGTTGATTATTTCTCTGATGCAAACCTGAATTTTCAGCATCATTAGTCCAGTCTTCAGTGTCACATGATCCTACAGAAATCATTCTAATATATGGATAAAAAAAAAAAAAGTGTGGAATTCAAGCTGATTAGTCAAACCACAGCGCTACCTAGTGGTCAGAAGAGATGAAAAATTGCTATTTTGATTATAATATCTGAATGGGTTGGCTGAAAATCACAAGACTCTTTAAGTTCTTTAGATACGTTGAACAAAACCCAGTTTTCCCATGTTGTCCATTTTGAGCATCGACCATTTAAAATTTTGTTGTAAAATGCTATATTTTACGAACGCATTGGCGTTACGAAATTCATTATGTGTTATCAGCTCCATGCCCTGAGGGTACTCAGAAACTTGCAGGCTACCTTGTGGTCAAAAATTATCAAATTGTAAAAAAATTCTAATGCTTTTGATTAGTTTTTCCTATTGTCATGAAACTGGTCTTGATAGATTGCTTGTATCGCTGAGAACATCGATACCAATTATGCCATATTCGGTCAAACTAGCAGCCTGCCATTTAGAATTTCTTTGAAAACCTACTTTTTCGAACTCCTCCTAGAGCTAGTTGGTCCAATTTTCAACAAATCTGAATCAGATCATCTTCAGACCATGCTAGCAAAAAGTCATGTATTTTGTGTCGATATACTAAGTGGTTTGACGAAGCTGCTGACTTGATCCCAAACTGCATCTGAGGCTGTATCTCTGCAAAGCTTTAACATATTTGTGTGTGATTGCCACCTCACACTGACCACACCACATCAATTTGATAACAGCGCCACCTGTTGGTCAAACGTAATAAACCATTAACTTATATTACTAGTAAATGCATGTATTTATGGTTTTTCAGCCATTTTGACTAAAATCACCTTAAAATGTCATTAGTTACACTTTTATCTATAGCACGGCCGTAACCACCATAGACATTGAGGGGGACAAGTCCCCCCAATAATTAGAAATTACCAATCTGTTAGTTTTATTTATTCACTAAAGCCAATCTGCACTCTCATTTAGAGTTTGGCAAGAGTTAATTTTGGACCCTGATGGCCAGAACTACTCATGTCTGCATAAGAAGAGAAGTAAGAGATGTGAAATTGTTTTGTTGCCCATGGCAATGCTTATAGCAGATAGAAATGGAGAAACTAGAGAGAGAGAGAGAGAGAGAGAGAGAGAGTAAATGGCAGGATAATGATTCTGCTGAGAATATCTGCTATTTACAGAAATACACAGAATGAAGATGAACATGTAAGCAGCATTTCAGGGTTCCATTTTCCAAACCATTGGCCTTGAACACTACATCAGGATATCCAGAGTCGCAGACTCTCTGATGCATATTACACAAAAATCAGAGTCTTTCTTCAAACATCAAGCTCTAATGTGATTGGCCTTGTGCAATTTCCAGAAATCAGGCTGCACAGCTTTATATCAGTTCATCAGGAGTGTCGGATTTTTCCCAGCTAACATAATGAACATTTCTGATCTGCCAAATATGCCATATAAGAGATTTTTTTAGACTATTAGTAACAGTAGACCTAAAGATAAAACTCAAAGAGCAGAACTTGGACTCTTTTAGATGTCCTTATAGATAGGGATTACATTTTTAGTATTATTATTTTTAGTATATGTAAAACAAGTCTAAACTATTTTCATATTATGGAAAATAAATGCTAATTATTACAATTAGACTTAATTAGACTTAAAAATAAAACACTAATATCAATCATTTGGAATGCATCAAGTGAATTTAGGCAATTATGTGCAGGATAAAAAAAAAAAAAAAAAACTGATTATATACCTTTAAGTGACTGTTAGATGGCAAATATCTAAATGCAAAAATAGTACACTGAAAATATTTTGGTGTAGAATCAAATTGCTAGTACACAATTAATTGGAAATGGCAAAGAAATGGCAAGTAACACATTGATTTAACTGTAAAATTTCTTAAAAGTAGAAAGATTGAAATGGTATTTTCTTGTAAAACTTACTTAATAACTTTGAAAAATATTTTTTTACAGTGTATAAATGAGCGTGGACAATTACATATCCATTACTGACTGAATATGATTAATAAAAAAGTGCTGTAAATAAAAGTAAATAAATAAAAAAATACTTACGTGATTAAAAATAGGCTACATGATATTTTGTGTTCTCCAGAAATAATTCTAATATGCTGATTCACTGTTCAAGAATTTTTTATTATTATTATCGATATTTAATTGAGTAAATTTTTTCAGGATTTTTTTAATGAATAGAAAGATCAAAGTATTAGCATCTGAAATAAAAAGCTTTTGTACAATAAAAAACAATATACACTACAATTCAAAAGCTTAGAGTCAGTATAATTTTATTTTTATTTATTTTTTTGGTAAAGAAATTATTGAAATTAATACTTTTATTTAGAAAGGATGCTTTAAATTTATCTAAAAATTATGATAAAGATTATGTGTAATTTTTTTTTTATTTATTTTTTTTTCTTCTGAACTTTCTTTTCATCAAAGAAACCTGAAATTCTACTCAGATGTTTTCAACAACAACAATAATAATAATAATAATAATAATAATAATAATAATAATAATAATAATAAGAATAAAAACTCTTTTTGAGCAGCAAATCTGAATATTAGAATGATTTCTAAAGGATTATATGTCATATGAGTATGAGTAATGAATCTAAAAATTCAGCATTGAAATCACAGGAATAAATCACATTTTAAAATATATTCAAATCATTCAAAACAGTTATTTTAAATAGCAAAAATCTTAATTTTTTTTTACTGTTTTTGCTGTACTTTGAATCAAATAGCGTAAATGCAGGCTTGGTGAACAGAAGAGACTTCTTTAAAAAACATTAAAAAACTTTTGACTGGTAGTGTATGTATTACATTAACACAAACTGAGGTTGGCCAGGTGGACACTTCCTGTCTAAGTGGCCATTTTTCTGCAATGTGGACAAGATTTTATGCCTATACTACAAAGTCTGCGTGAGACTGTGATATCAGCGCACAGCCAAGTCTCTCTCTCTGTTGTTTGTCAAGTCGTGGAGAGTAAACTCACCATGTGGAAGGCATTTACACGCTGACAGAGAAGAAGAGCCACCTTCCCCTCAGAGAGAGCAATCATTCCGGTGGTGGGGTGCTGCACTGCCCCTTGTACTTTGTCCACGACCTCTCCACTTCCTCGTGTCCGACTGCAGTCGAAGTGACCGCTGGAGTGTAGAGAGGATTTTCTGGCCATCGGCTTTCACTGCCAAACTCTGTGGGCTCCAAACTGCAGTCTTCCGTCTGCCTGGGTTGATTAGCACCTTGGCGCTGCTCACCCGCCGCTTTCTCACACGGGAAGCTTGGCTGCTTCTGTCTCTGTGGGTTTCTTTCCAAGTAAACACCTTCCTCACTGAATTTAGGAATGCACACACATTCACACACAAAACACACACACCTCAACATGCAGGCAAACATTGATTTCCAGTAGTGGAGTTTAGTAGGGTAAAAGATTCATCTGGATTATTAAACATGATCACACAATTTATTTTGGAAAATATTGATGTAATTTGGATCATGTGGGATAAATTTTGTATAATGATGCTGAAAGTTTTGGGGTGTTTAAGGTTTTATATGTTTTTTAAAAGTAATTTGTAATGTGATTTAGTAGTGACGCTAGGGACATGTCCCTACAAATATCCAACGACTACTCAATTGTCCATAGCTTGCAGTAATATTGATCAATCAATTAAATATTTGTGTAAGTTACCTTTGTTGCTGTAATTTCGGCGTCATCTGAAATAGGTCATACCATTGATATTACCTGAGAGGTTAAAGTAGATGCACTAGAAAACCGTGCAATTTCAAAGACACCCATTTAATAGCCCACATGTGTGGAGTAAGAACATAAGGAAGCAGAAGTGTTTAAAACATACCAGCACAGTTCAGATGAATGATAAACTCTTTGTTGCTATGCTGTTTTGTGTTCATCTGCTTCTCCCATTTGCTCTTTTATAGACTAATACAATCAGATAGCCCTACAACAATAATTTCTCAAATATTTATTACAATATAACGAATACTGATAAATTAAACATTCATTTCAGTGTTGACTGGATGCTTTCAACTGATTTCCTATTGAACTGTCACCAACAGAACTGGTCAAACTATTTAAAATATAGTGGATTAAGCTACAAACTCGATCTTACATGTATTTTGAGGTGCAGTAAACCGGTTACCATGTCACCTGAATATGTTTGTAGATTTGTGTTGAATGTTATCTTTGGAATGGGAATATGTTTATTTTTATTTGTAAACATCATACTTTTCCGCTTATTTCAATTAATGTCATAAATCTAGCGAGCTTAGCCAGAAGTAGTAGTGACAGTGTCGTATAAACATGGCTGAAGACGAGAAAAGCAGAGTATCAGACAAAATGATTCAATTGAGTGAGACATTTACGCTGGAACCGCTCCGACTGATTCAAACTCGTGACTTCGATCATTCAGTTTCGATTCACTAGAACTAAACAGATCAAAAGGGCAATTTTGACATTGCTTGTAATGATTTAAAAAACACGTATAGTGATGGGTGAAACAGAGCTTTTTGAAACTCCGAATCAGTTAAATCACTGCTTCACAAAATTGATTTAGATTAGAACTTCGCAGCGGGTTCACAAATCATTAGTTTTAGATCGGAACCGAGCGGCAAACTCCCGCTCTCACTCATGAAGCCAACAAGGAAGTGACTAAAACTGCAATTCATCGACTGGCCGCTTGAGGCTGGCTGCAAAAGAGAGTCAGTCCCATAGACTCCCCATGTTAAAATGCCCAACTTTACAGCAGAAAAAAACATGTTTACAGCCTGGTTCAAAAAATGATTTTGGTCTATGTTGCTAATTTTGCGCTTCATGACAACTGTGAGGGGGTAAATTTTTTTTTATAACTCATCCATTTAAATTATATTAAGCCTTAAAGTTCTGTATAATTAAGGGCGTGGTCACTTGAGTGACAGGTGGATCGCCGCTGCTGACACTGCCATTGAGCTAGGTGGGTGTGGCTTCAGCAACCAGCTCCCGCCTTTTTGCCCATTTTCGATTAACCCGGGAGAGTCGCATGGTGACGCGCTGCCAAGATGGCGACGGCTCGCTCTGCACACTTTGAGCTTCAAAAACGCTCTTCAGGAGTCTACGAGTGACGTCACAGACACTACATCCATGTTTTTATACAGTCTATGATCTGAACTTTTGATTCAGATCAGAGCTTCAAGGCTGGTTGGCGAATCATTTCGCAGTTTGAAAGATTCTCAATCCATGCTCTGATGTCCCGATCTGAAATGATGATTCGCGAATCATTTTTCAGATTGGGAGTGTGGATCGTGAATCGTGAAACTTAAATTAGAATTTTGGAGTGGGTTCACGGATCATTTGATTCAGATCAAAATTTCAGAGCGGGTTCGTGAATCATTTTAATTAAATCGGAATTTTTGCATATCGTAAATCCTTTGATTTAGGTCGGAACGTTGGAGCGCGAATCATCTGACTCAGATCGGGGCTTCAGAGCTCCAATGCCAAAATAAAAACCTACACCCTTGACAAAAAAGGACATGATTTTGTGAGTCTTTTGGTGGAATGATAGTACTCTGACTCAAGTATTATACTCAGAGACACTGTGTAATGTTAATAGCACTAACTACTGATATATACAACATCAAACATCAAAATGAACGAGTGAATCAATGTGAATGATTTTTTTTTTTTGTGAGCAGAATCTAAAAATTTAAATCACTGAATTAAAAATGCACAGCATGATAGCCATGTTTTTACACACCAGTGTCCAGGCGGACTGAATGACATCTGTGTGGTTAGAGATCATGCTCTGTCGCAATGTTGAGCGATATGATGCTTTTATTGATCTGTGGGATTCATTAAGTGTCAGCGATATGATGCTCGGAGCATGTGGGCCAGGCTTTGCCCATTTTCTCCCCTTAATAGAAAGCATGTGTCAAGCTCTCAGCGCGTAATGACCAGAGGTGCATCTCACAAATAACAGCCTGCCTTTTGAGGGTTAGCCGGCCCAACATCATTTCCCTCTCTATATCCTCATCCCTGCTAAACTCGCCACATGCTATTAGATCTGTTTGGTGTGAAATAAGACAGATTTCTAAAAGGGGCACTTTAAATGCACCTTGTCTAGTGCTGTAAAAATAGAGAGCAGGTAAAGTGCACTTGTCATGGAGGATTCAGTGCAAGGCAATAATAGACCAACATGCTCAGCCGAGACGACACAATTTGCAATACAGAAAAAGTGGTTTCAATGTACTGTGTGGAAGTATATTTCAAATATGACATCAAAGACACTGTGAATTAATTCTGAAGGCAAATTCGAAATAATAATCGAAAATAACTAGGACAGAGTCATGCTCACAAAACATGCTCTACTCTTCTAGGAAAAACAGTAGGCCTGTATCTTGAAGATACAATGAACTCTACTCACAAAAAGCTCGCAAAAATTGACAAAAAATTATGTCCAGGTCATATTTCAAAATTACAACATAAGGAGAAAAAATAATAATAATGTTATAATTAAATATTTATGGTTTGTAATATATATATATATATATATATATATATATATATATTACAAACCATAAATATTTAATCATATATGATTATATATTTATATATAGAACAATTAATTGTTCTGAAAGATAAAAATTTAAGCATGCAAAGAATATTATAACAAAAATCTTCATTTTCTTTATGCATAAAAAATGTAATAAAAAAATAAAAAAGGTATTTAATTTTTTTTTTACTTCAATTAGTCAAACTATATAGTAAAATGAAAATGAGATAAATAAAGAAGAAAACAATACTTTTTTCTTACAAATTACAAATTTCACATTTATTTAAATGTAATTAAAAAATTATAAAAGTGCTTTTTGTTTAAAAGTAATTCATTGTTTTTGTCAACTGAAAATAAAAACATGAAAATAATGCCATGACACAAAAATCTTAATGCACCTAAAAATAGGCTTCACTTTCCTTATGCATAATAACATTTTTATATTGATAATAATTTAAGAATAACTATTAAAAAAAAAATCGAAAAAATTTATAAAAAATTAAGTAAATAAATAAAGGGTCAATTTAATTAAAAATAAAGTTTGTTTTAATTTATTTATTCAAACTATACAGTAAAACGAAAGGGAATTAACAAAGAAAACAATAAAACAAAATTCTTAAGCATATTTATTTAAATGTAAAGGTAAAAAAATAAACCAAAAATGCTTTTTATGTAAAATGTAAATGTTTATTGTATAATATAAAGTATGGTCATTAAAATAAGCGTTCTCTATATTTAAGGCTTATATTATATAGAAGTCTTAAAGGAATAGTAGCAAAAACTGTTTGATTGTAAATCTCAAAGAGAAGTTGAAAAATGCAAGACTTGTTAAAATATGGCTCATTTAAGGTCATTTCCATCAGTCAGCACTATTGAATGAACTAAACTGGAATGTTAAATTTGATGAACAGCAGAGGCTGTGGCAATCCACAACATGAATAGCTTCCACTCATGTGAAATTACAGCTGGTATATCTGAACCGCAAATGCTATTTAGAGTGTGTTGAATATCATATCCATCAAACACCGCAGACAACTGGCCATTTTTGTCAAGCCGACAATGACATGAACTTATCAACGAGATCAGTCAATGAAACCCTTCACAGCTTCAGCACAGAGGAGTTCAGCGCTGAACACTCACATGAAGGGCAGAGGAGAATCAATAGAGCGTTAATGTCTCACACACACACACACACACACACACGCACACACACACACTCCCTCCCGGCCATTCCAATGCATCCGCATCTTCTTATGAGACACTGGAGTTCAAAATGTGGCTGTTCATCCACAGGAGTGCTGCTGGTTTAAGATAAAGCGGCTGAGCAATTCATTGCCAAGAGATTTACTTGTCAGTGCATTCACAGAAAGGTGTCCCAGAATGAGGATGGAGTGGAAGTCACAATAAATTATTGTGCCTGCCGCAGCCGCCAGACCTCAGCTTATCAAACTAATGCCAGTGGCTGCAAGGGTCTTCTGTCTTATGTTGTCAGAGGCATTTCCGCTCCAGTCGCTCCTTGAAGAAACCCTCATACCTAAAGCACCTTGATGCTCCAGGAGTCTGTCTGAGGGATGGTCGAGTGCCCCTCACAACTCTGCTGAGGATGTCCATCATGCCCGAGTTTAAATGGATGTGTCTAAATAATTGAGGAAAATTAATGTAAATAGGATGGTCGAGTGCCCCTCACAACTCTGCTGAGGATGTCCATCATGCCCGAGTATATATATATATATATATATATATATATATATATATATATATATATATATATATATATATATATATATATGTCAAATATTTTTATATTTTAAAATATATTTTAAAGCTGACATAAAAATGAATAAAAACTATATATTAAAAAACTAAATTAATAAAACTTACATAGTAATTAACTGATAATATAAAGATATATTTCAATTGCTACATACATGTATATAAAAAAAACACTAAGAAAATGACAAACAAACAAAACACACTACAAAATTATTAAAACTTTTACTTACATTAAAATGAGTTCTTTTTACTGTATTCAAACAGCATGAAATCATTAATTATATTGTCTTAAAAATAAAACTAGCTCTGATTAAAGAACTGGCTCTCAGTCTCTAACTCTACATGGTTGACCCGGCTGCCATTGTCTGGCCCTCATTTTATCTGAATGAAAGGCCCTGTTTATTGTCACTTCAGTGCAGAATTGGGATGTGACACAACTCTTGTGGCTGACTTTAATCCTTTCTTTATTGCTCCATCTCCCACAAGATTCTGTTGCATTATGGGAGATCAATGCAGAGTGGCCGGTCATTTAGGAAGACTTGGCGCACGGGCCTCTTTCTCCGTAAAGCCGCTCCTAATGGAGCACTTAAGTGACACATGCAGTAAGAGCCAAGAGTCATTTACTCAGGCGTGCCGGTGTGGGAGTAATCGTTTAAAACCCAGCTGAACGGATCAATGGAGTTGTAATTGTCAGAACAAACGGTCGGTTTCAAGGCTGTTTGTTATCGGCCTGATCTTGTAATAGAAATGGATTCGGTGTTCTTTTACCCTATCAGTTTTCATTTGACGAGGTTCTTTAATAACATGCAGTAACAACATCCCCTGCTGCATTTTATCAATATGCATTAGCCCACTGTAATATCACTAATGTATATGACGGAAGGGTTAAATTAATCTTCTCCCGCTTAAAGCCATAGATTAGCACCGCGCTCTCTGCGCTACTATAAATTGAGTGAATTATTAATGTGGGGGAAATGACACAGCCTCCTCGCCACCCCCTGGCTCATCTGAGACCTGATTACTTTTAACCCGCAGAGTAATTCTTAATGCATTTACACTGTATTGACCATATGGTGACCATGAACTGTCTCACCTTTCATAAAAAAACAAAACAAAGACATGGTATTAGCAGCATTTGCGGTTGAGCAGCGCAGACTATAATCAGTGGACTTAGTAAACGTAAGTGTTACATGATTGATACAGTCATTTAATCAAGCTTGTGGAGGCTTATTTATTAACTGATCAGACTTGCAATTTTCAATAAAACGTCTGCAAAAATAAACTAAAAACAATTCACAACAATCTAATGTCCTATTAACCACCCTAGCAACTGCCTATCAACATCCTAGCAAACATCCACCACACCATTGCAACAATGTAGCAACACACACACACACACACACACACACACACACACACACACACACACACACACACAACAACAACAACAACAATAACAACATTAGCAACATCCTAGCAACTGCCTAAAAACATTCTAGTTATCAAGAAAGGCATCCCAGTCACTATCTACGACTCTATTGAAACAAAGTAGTAATGCACCAAAAATCTCTAAGAAGAGCTTAACAGTGTCCAACTGCTAGCAACCAGAATCCTAGAAACCTTTAATAACAACCTAGCAACTGCTTATCCACATTCTAGTAACCTGGAAAGACACCCTAGCATTAGATTAGCTACACCCTTGGAACTACCCATCAACGTCCTAGCAACCAGTAAAGCATCTGTTAAACAACAGCCTAGTAAGCATTAAACACCGCCTAGTGTCCCACAACACCCTAGCAACAGCCTTCCAACTGTTCACAACACACTTGCAACCACCTAGAAAACCCTACCAACTGCCTATCAATATCATAGCAACCAGTAAAGACAACATAGTAACCATACAACGCACTATTGCAACAATGTAGCAACACACTCAAAATCTCCCACCCTAGCAACCATCTACACCCTAGCTACACCGTAGCAACCACCAAGCAACATCTAGGGTTCCCCAAGACCCTGACAACAATCCAGAAACACACTAAGAACCACAACTGCCCACAACACCCTTAAAACCACCTAGCAACCACTCAGAACACCCCAGCAACTGCCTATCAACGTCTTAGCTGCTAACAGATACCCTCTAGCATTTGCTTAGCGACACACTAGCAACCCAGAATACCCTAGCAATCACTGATACACACAAAGTGTTCCACAAACACTCTTGCAACAGTTTGAGAACATCATAGCAACACCCTGAACACCCCAACAACAGCCTATCAACGCCCTAG
Organism: Cyprinus carpio; assembly: GCF_018340385.1. Taxonomy (NCBI): domain Eukaryota; kingdom Metazoa; phylum Chordata; class Actinopteri; order Cypriniformes; family Cyprinidae; genus Cyprinus; species Cyprinus carpio. The sequence continues at coordinate 1,674,111 of NC_056613.1, read as the reverse complement.
CAACTGCCTTACATCATCCTAACAACCAACAAAGACACTCTAGCATTTGCTTAGCAATGCCCTAGTAAACAACTGATCCACAACACCCATGCAACAGTTTGAAAACATCTTGGCAACCATTCTGAACACCATCGTGACAGACTACCAACACCCTAGCAACTGCCTGCAATGCATTTGCAACCACCTAACTACTACCAAGATTCCCCTAGCAACTGTCTCTTAACATCCTAGCAATCAGCAAAAGCAACTTTGCATTTGCTTAGCAACAATGATTCCACAACACCCTTGTAACAGTTTGGAAACACCCTAGCAACCACCCTAGCAACAGCCTACCAATGCACCTGCAACTGTCCACAACACCGTAGCAACTGCTTCTAAACATCCTAGCAACCAACAAAGACATCTTAACATTTGCTTAACAACACCCTAGCAACCACCAAACAGCACGTAGGTTTCCACAACACCCTCGGAACAGTTTAGAATCACCCTAGCAACCACCCTGAACACCCTAGCAACTGCACAACACACACACACACAAATCAAAACAGCAACTGTTGAATTTTAGGTTCCTATTTTTTAGTTAATATGAAACTCGAGCTCATGCTTCAGCGCTCACTGTATCTGATGAATTTATATTCTCCACAAGCGACTGCGTGTATCACTTCACTGCTTGATGACTTTGTTTGTAACAAGCGTACTAGCATATGTGCAACGCTTCCTCAAGCAAGACGACATTGAAATTCCCTGTGCGCGACACAGAACCCATTTGCCTTTTGTTTTTCATCAATTCTAACAATAGCTGCTTGTCCTTTTCACACTGTGTATATAAACAGTCCAAAAGAAGCAATTAATTGCTGTGATGCAGAAGATTCTGGTGCAGGAAAACACTCAGCACCGCCCGGTGTGTAATATCATCTACATCTAAAGCAATAGAAAGGTTAGAGGAACAATTGGAATACCACTTGCAAAGAACAGACATGAATAATTACTAGATTCTTCAAGGTGACATTTAAAAATGAATCTCAGTGGGAAAGGGCACAGGCGGGAAGTCAATAAAAAGAGGCTGGGACAGAAACATTACGGAAGTAAAAATGTTCTTTATAGCGTGCCTCTGACAAACGATATTTATGCAATTTAGTGGCTGCAAAATGTGTCTTGGCTGCTATACTGGAGCATCAATCAGGTGTTTGCTTGTGCAAAACTTACTGATATAATGCTAAGGTTTTGTTGCAAGTGCATTTTAAGGTTTTATTTTTTATTGTGGTGTTTTTATCAGCTGTTTGGACTCTCATTCTGACGGCACCCATTCACTGCAAGAGGATATATTGGTGAGGAAGTGATGCATATCTTTGTAATATTCTTCAAACTTCAAATCTACGATATTCTGGTCTCTGGACTGAAGTTTTGTGAATTATTTGGAGATTATTATGATGTTTTTATCAGATATTTAGACTTTCATTCTGATGGCACCCATCCACTGCAGAGGATCCATTGATGAGCAAGTAATGTAATGCTACATTTCTCCAAATCTGATGAAGAAAACAACTCATCTGCATCTTGGACTGGAATGGTGTGGTTTACTTTTGGATTATTGTGATGTTTTTATTAGCTGTTTAGAATTTTTTATTCTGATGGCACCCATTCACTGCAAAGGATCTGTTGGTGAGCAAGGGATGGAATACTACATTTCTCCAAATCGGTTGAAGAAACAAATTCATGTACATCTTGGATGGTCTGAGGGTGAGTAAATTCTGGTCTCTAGATATGGTTCAGACCCCTCCTTCAATGCAAGACTGGGGATTTTTGGTTGTGAATGAATTTTAGTACTTAATGCTCAGGGTTGGGGGGATTTGAACAAACTTCAGCATTGAGTAATACGTATATGCCGAAGCAAATAGCACTAAATATTGCCAACTGAAATAATCAGAAGCTGTCAGCGTGGAGGAGAGAGCACTTACATTAAGATAATCCTGCTAAGACTTACATTAATATTTTACATTTACATTTAAATGAGTCTTGGAAGCATCTTGCAAATGTTGAGATGGGTAATTTAAGACCATTTAAATGGCACTAACAGATAAAAACGCTTGATGCAGGTATTCTGGGATTTTGTGGGTGAAATTAATATAGTACGTATGGTTATGAAACCAAAAAAAAAAAAAATCTAAAAATGAAACCAAAGCAAAACTAAAAGAATTTGTATCCCAGTACCAGTGCAATCATTCTTGCTAAGGTAAGCATCACTATTACTTATTGCTCATAATATTAATTTTTGATAGCAAACTTATCCTGCACCATCTGTGCAATATCTTTTCTCCCATAGCAGATGTTAAAATGGGTGAAGCCACATGTATTAGTGCACTTGAAAACACTAAGAACATCCAAGCAACCACTCAAAATCACCTAGCAACGACACAGCAATGCTCTAAATATACTCATAACATCGTACCATCATTGTATATGTTGCATAACACTATTCACAATGCAACACAAGTGTGTCACATAGTCATGACGGGGGAACAGTTTAAAGAGTAGCTTGCTAACTTAGTTCAAGTTGCAGATGACTTTGATTCTATATCAGAAACAGATTTGTTGAAATGTAGCATCACTTGCCTCTGCAGTGAATGGGTGCCGTCAGAATGAGAGTCCAAACAGCTGATAAAAAATATCACAGTAATCAACAAGTAATCCACACCACTCCAGTCCAGTGACTGACGTCTCTAGAAGCCAAAAGATGTGTGTTTGTAAGAAACAAATCCATCATTAAGATGTTTTAACTTTAAACCTTTGTTTTCGGCTAAAATATCTACAGTCAATAATCCACAATAACACTTCCTCCAGTGAAAAAGTCATCTGGTCTGAATAAGGAGAGAAACCTGCACAGATCAAGCACCATTTACAAGCCAAAACAGTCAAAAGGGTTCTAAACAAATCCGTGGGTGCATTTCGATGTGAGAGACAACAGGAAATGGACATTTTCACCGGAGTAAGCATTCTTATGGATTATGGACTCATATTTTGACCATTTGTGTTTGGACTCTTTTTGACCTTTTTACAAACACACACCTTTTGACTTTTCAAGATGTTAACTGATGGACTGGAGTGGTGTGGAATACTTGTGGATTGTTGTGATGTTTTTATCAGCTGTTTGGACTCTCATTCTGACGGCACCCATTCACTGCAGAGGATCCATTGGTGAGCAAGTGATGAAAAACTACATTTCTCCAAATCTGTTCTGATGAAGAAACAAACTCATCTACAATTTCAATGGCCTTAAAGGCTGAGTAAATTGTCAGCAAATGTTCATTTTTGGGCAAACTATGAACAAATGGACTGCACACTTGCGTTATGTTTGCACCTGCTCACATTCCTGACAGCTCAGAAGTGTTCAGGGCATCAGATTCCCTGGTCAGACTCAAAACAGGTCAACAAACTTGCATAAAAATATCCTAGTGTCCGATTTTGCGAAATTACTTGCCAAAAATGTCTCTCTTTGAGGACTGAACATTTGAAACGTTCAGCTTTGTTGTTTACCTCTTTGCAATTCACGCATCCCCTCGTGGAAGCAGCATGCATCTTCTGCTGAAACGCTTCAGTTCTCCATACTTCATGAAGGCACTCCATCTCAAAGGCACAGCTTCCCATCTCAGCTGGCCGCCTGCCTTTTGATTATATGTGGAGGGCACTCTGTGCAATGCAATCAATTTCTAGGGTGGTTGAAGAAAGAACACAAAGTGAGAGGTGTTTTGTTTGGTGGACCCTTTAGAGCAGCAGTTCAATTGCTCACCTGAAGACTGGAGGGTCAATAGACAGTTGACGATGGCCATGAACCCACCATCGATCTGAATGTGAAATATGCTTGCTTTTTGTTACACCAAACAGTATCGGAAACATTTCAGGCTGTAGGTTAATGATGAGTATTAGTGCTAGTGATGTTTGCACCTCTAACAAGCCGTCCGTGCATCAGAGATGCAACACATTTCTCATTCCAGGAATAGACCACCGCAGGACAAGCACACGTTCAGTCTGTTGATTGCCATAAATGAATTTGGCCATGTTTCAGCCCCGTTGGAGATCCAGAGTGTTTTGGAGTGGCTGAGAGACGCAATTAGACAGTTTAATGTGACAGAGGGAATATTTACACTGGATTCTCTAGATGGCTGACTGTGACAGCGCTGAAGCAAGACACATTAATTCATTTCTCTCCTCCGCAGAGACAAGCGTCACTGATTGTGGCGGTTTTCTCTACTACAGTCACTGGTATGTGACATTTCTGAATGCTTAACCCTATAAAGCCTACTGTATCATATTTGATAGGCACCTAAATCATCAACATGACCAAAACTGCTGCAAAACCAGCTGTACACAATCTACTGCATGCCTTCTGTCATCTGAGAGTTTATACTTGAGTAACTTTACAAATGTCTATCTTTAGCAAGTGGTCTTTTTGCTGTAATTTATTTAATTTTTTTCCCTGAAATTTGCTGATTTTTATACCAACTTTTAAAGTAAAAGTAAAAATCACATTTTTCTCATTAGCAATTTTTTTAGATGAACACTTACTGGACTGAAGCAAATTAGATTTATTTCATTATTCATATTTGTTTTTTTGTTTTTTCAGTGGAATCATGTTAAAATTTATCAAATATGATCATCAGGCTTTTGATGAATGTTTATTTGTTCAACTCTTTTTAGAAAGACTTTTATTATTGTATTGCATTGCTTTGTATGTTTTGAAAGAGATGTTATTGGGAAATACAGTGACAACTAACATTTATATGCATTTTCGTGTAAGTATCTGTTATACTGTTATAAACATCTCACTGATTTACATTACAGTTATCAGAATTTCATCACTTTTTGGCCATATATATTTACATTTAGCAGACGCTTTTATCCAAAGCGACTTACAGTGCATTCAGGCTATAATTTTTTTTTTTTTTTTATCAGTATGTGTGTTCCCTGGGAATTGAACTCACAACCTTTTGCGCTGCTAACGCAATGCTCTGTTCAGTTTAATGAAAAATAAATAAATAACAAATAAATGATTTTGCAGACTATTATTTCATAATGTCAGTGTTTCAAAGGTGTCATAACATTAAAAACATTATATATATATATATATATACACACACACACACACACACACACACACACACACACACACACACACACACACACACACACACACACAACATATGGCCATCCACATTTACATTGAGAATTTAGAAACTCTATGCTGTAATGAGAAAGTTAGAAAGTATTTCATGCTCAGATTCATTTTATTAATGTATGTTGACTTTAAGTTTACTTCATGGACCAAAACATGAAAACTACAAAAATGCATGAAATACTACAAAAATTTATTTGCAGAACAATATCTTTCTGCTTTATACATTTTTACTCAGTATTTCATTCTTTTAAATGTCAGTGCCCTTTTTGAAAACAGAATAAATATTCATAAGTCAATTATAAATCGTATGCTGGACTGTTTATCTCTGAAGCGTGTTTCTGAATTCAGAGATTATATGTGATGTTTAAATGATGAATCTCTGGGGCACTATTGAGACTGGAGTGTGAGAGCTGAACATTGAGATGTTTTGTGTCTGTTTACAGATTTCAAGCACGTGCTTGAGCTCTTTCCCCTCGTTTCTTTCTACTGCTTCGATTGCCAGAGTTTTTCCTCTTTCCCAGCATGCCCCACTATGAAACCAGCCCATTAATTGGGCAGCGAGAGCCGTACCATCTGTGACGAGCCCGTCGGCATCACTCCGGCTTGATTTACGACTGCACGGACCAAATCATAGAGTCCAGCTGAACACAGACAGCGACTAGCTGCCCATTTCCAGCTTCCAGCTCACACGTGGGCAAATCAGAGTCTCCATGAATTACATTATGCTACGGTAACGTCCGCCACGGCACAGGTGTGTGTGTTTTAACCCGGCGTGCCGAGGGATTTCCACCTGTGATGGGTGCACGCTGCTGCACGGGCTGATAACCGTTGATTGCAGTGTCAAACAGACTAGTGCTGGGTAATTCATAAAACAGGCCACAAGTGTCCTTTTACAACTCTGAGACTCTGAAGACTTTGGGAAATGCTTAGCCTTGATTGAGTTTCTCCAAAAAGAAAAGAAGCTTGTAACTTTAGAAACTTTCATGCAGGAAGCCCCTAAAATTGTGTTCAGCATCATTGCATGCTTTTGTTCACTGAAAAAAATGTTTTTATTAGTCTTTGTTGACTTGTTTTCTGTTAAAAATCCTTGAAATAAAATCAGTTTATTTAACATTGCATGAATCTTGAGTCATATTGCCAGTGATATACATTTACATACATTTATATATATTTATTTTTCTTTTCACAGTTATTATTATTTTTTTTTTTACTTATATTGTTTTCTGAATTTTAAAAAAAAATCAAGAATAGGTTTTTGCTTATAACAAGAAAAAAATCTGGCAATGTGGTAAGAAAAATAAACTAGTTTTTCCTGTTTTAGGAAAGAAGACAACTAATTATCATCGTATTTTGCTTCTCAAGTTAATGTACCTTAATTTAAGAATGCTTAGATATTTGTACTGGAAAACAAGGCAAATACTGAATAAGATGATCTTTTTTTTTTTTTTTCATCACTGCATTAGTTTTCATGCAGTAACTGGCGTTTGATTATTTCAGCAGTGTCATGCTAACAAGACTTCCCATCCATTCTGCTCTCTCTGGAGGAAGAGGAACGTGTATTATTGATTAATCAGGTGTGAGACACACAGTCATACAAGGTTAGAACAAATAACCGACCTCGCTCAATAAAAGATATAAAAATCCAGATAAATCAAATCGTGCAGGATTAAGTATACTCTCCATGAACTGAAGTATTAATGCTAACAGCTGGCAGGCAATAAAACCTTGAGAAATCTGAAAACAATGACTGTTGATTTAACGCCTTGTTTGTGATTTATAGTTTATAGACTCTTACAATCCACCCATGGGCTTAAAAGTACAGGGTATAGAAGCTCCCGCTGTTTGTCTGAATTACGGTGAGCAGCAGGGATGATGTGTGAATCCCGCTGAGAGATGTTCAGATGTGAGGACTGGAGGACTGAGTGCCTTGACGCGCTCCATGCGCCTCTGCATGCAGGAAAACAACTCAAGCTTCATGCAACATTAAACAGTGAATGTGTAGATGATATGCTTGTTGCGAAATATGCGAAAAGCTCATTAGCACAGTCTATATAATCGTTGCTTATAAAGCATGGTCTCAGCCTCAGACAGCCCACCGCACGCCTACAGGCCTTCACTGAACAATCTGATACATACTGCACACAAAACACAAGATCTTCCTCAAAACTGCAGAATCCAATCTGACATAAAGTCACATAGCAGAACTAGATGCTAAATTTGCCAACATCTGCAAGTTGAACAGCACTGAAACTTAGTTTATTTCATAGCCTGTCTGCAAACAGTCTTACTGCAAGTTTTGAGAACATATTTTATATTATTTTAAATTTTTTTGGCATCACAGTCTCGCAAAATGTATTTATTTTCTGTCTAAAATAAAATGTCATATATATATATATATATATAAAACAACTGTAAAAATGTACTGTATACCTTAAAAACTTTTTTGAATAATTAATATTTTTAAAGATTTTAATTTTTTTTTACCTTTAATAAATAACATTTAAAATAAATAATCAAATAATGAATTAATTAAAAATAAAATCTAATAAATGACAAAAACGAATAAAAATGACAAAAGCACACAACAAAATTCATAAAACTTTAAAATTAACATGAAAAGAGCAAAATATAAAAATAAAATCAAATTGAAATATTTACAAAAACTATAATAGTTTATCAATATATTAAAATAACTGGTTAGAGCCTTCATTTAAATAAATTAATGACAATTTAATTGAACAAAAAAAAAACAGTAATGAAATAAATAAATTTATATAAATATATGTAAGTAAATTATTTCTTTTATTTTAGATAAAAAGCTATATGAGATATTTTAGACAGGTGGCTGTCAGCTACAAGTAGATATTAAATGTATGTTAATATATGTTCTCAAAAGAGTAGGACTTGTAAACAAAAGCTGGGACGGATGGATGTTTGTTCATGAACAGTTATTTATATCAACAAGGTCAACAAGGATCATCTAGCTTCAATTATTAGAATAGATGTGCAGTGTTTGTGAAGTGCAGTTGTTCTGAAACTGTACCTTCATCATCCAGCTTCTCACGATAGTGGTTCAGTGTTCGAGATGAGTGTTCCAGCCCACAACCATCTTTTCTTTGGTGGAAACTGGAAAGTTTCCTTTCATGTGAACTTTATGCCAAAAAATCTACAGGAGATTATAAATGGTTTTTCCAAAAAAAAAAAAAAAACTAAACGTATTCTTAACACAGATTTACCTTCACCCAGTGAAAGGCTTGTCGGTTGGATCTTTCAGTCTGTACAGTGAAATAAGTTTTCAGAAAAGTGATTCCAGTGCTCACAGAGGACAGAACAGCTCATTTGACCTGCAGGGTCCCGATGCATCACAGAGACGTTCAAGTTCAGGAGAAAGCATCTGATGGCAGCAGCGGTCACGCTCTGACCACATCACTCAATGCTTATCATTACTTTGTTGTTTGAGAATTGGAGATAGAAGTGAGCGGCAGCCAAGCTTGAAATGCGCTTTTCTGGATTTTGATGGACACATTGAAAGTGGTTTGAAAAAGCGGCAAACATCACAAATCCTAACAGTGTCACTTCAGCTACAAAATCTGAGACTATCATCATTGTTTGAACAGTTTGAGATCTGTAAGTGAAGCCGTTTTGCCTGTTTTCATGTCGACTGCTGTACTGTAAGTAATACTGATTCAAGGGCAATACTGATACTGGTGCTAGAATTTTACAATCTCACAAAAATAACTGCTAATTCAATAAATCTCCCCTTATTTGTGGAAACGTATTGTCACAGTTACAACACATAAGAACTAAACTTAAGTACAAAAAACGTCACATAATTTAAACAATTTTCACTCCAAAATTTCTAGTAAATTTCACCAATAATTTAAAGAAACAAATCATATTGAATTAAATGTGAAATTTTTGATGTAGAAAGACTGAAACAGGATTTTATTGTAAAATCTTGTGAATTTTCTTGTAAAAATAATAAAATGTATTTTATTTGAGGTTTGTCCACAAAATTTATGAGTATTGAAGTTAGTATTTGATTTTTGATTATATTTTTGTTGTGAGTTGTTTAATTATATTTTTTTTGTTGGTTTTTATTTGTTTGTCTTTGATATTGTTTTTTTATTTACACATATCATATTTGAATTGATTGCCATATTTTTCTCATTAAATATTTCAATTATAAATGGAATAAAAATACTAAATTACATTACTTTGGATGTGTAAATATTTTATAAAAATATATTACAATATTAATATAGCAGATATATTACAAACCCAGGGATATTATTGTTAACTAAAACCATAAAAAAATTCATTAGGCTAATTGAAATAAATAAAATAATATTACATTAGTATAAAATAATAGTACAACAGTACATACATACATACATACATACATACATACATATATATATATATATATATTATTTTTAATTTTTTCCCAAATTGAAAAACACTTCTTACTTTATTTATCCCCAAGTTGAGATTCATCATTATTAAATTAAAACATATTTTATTTTGGCTAGCTGCCAAGGCAACATTTCTCATTAGTTTAACTGGATGTCCTAAAATCATTAAAACTAAAGCTGAAATAAAAATGAATTTTTATGTTTTAAAAATATTTAAATAATTAAAACTTAAAAAACAAAAACAAATAATGAAATAAAAGAAATGCAAAATGAAAACCAATAAAAATCATAAAATAAAATTAAGATGAATTTGAAATGAAAATGATTTTTTTCTCTCTCTCAGTGTATTTAGGTCCAATACTACTTAAGTTAAATACAAATTCGCATGAATAATACTCAAGAATATAATGAAAGCTAACTAACACAAATTACATATTCAATTTCAAGAAACATCAGAAATACTCAAATGTAATTTGGTCATAAAGCATTAAAACTTGTGTTTAAAATACTGTGTGCTTGGGTTTAAGATGACAAACTTGCTTATCCAGTGAGGTTTGATGGTCAAAAATACAAGTATGAAGTTAGAAATGAGCATATTTAATCAAGCAATTTATGTCTAAAGCATATATTAGTGTTATTGAAGTGATATTTTGTCACATCCACATCATTTTAAATTGCATGTAATTAGTTACCTGCAATCACGCAGCAAGAACTAAAGTATAAATTGATGGACATTTCCATTAATGCAAAAATGGTTTAGCGATTTTCACAAAATTCAACAGCCATGCAGGTAAAAAAAGATATTGAAATACTATGAATGCATGCAATCATGTACTGAAAGAAAAAAATGAAGACATTAAGAAAGTTGTGCAGTTTTTTTCTTACAAGTTTAAGAAGGAACTGTGTAATTGTCTGAAACTCTCCATCTGTTTTGATTGGCACATTGCATTAATTTATTTCATGCCTGTCGGGTTCCTCCGCACGTCGGTTTTTTGACGACTGTAGAGGCCGGGAAAAATGGTCAGCATTTCTCTTTCTCTCCCTCTCATGCATATTTTTATACCAACAAAAAAGACCTGCAGCAAAATAAGTGGGAGTCGTTCGAATATTCTTCTACAGATTGTTTCTCATATAGACAGAAATCTGTGAGAGAGAAATTACTGACCTTAGCCAGTTAAAGCAGAGAGACGAGAAATCTCCAGCCGTCAGCATTTACCTCTCTGACTCGCTCCGCTCTTTTACTGTCATGCTGCTTGAACACAAGTGTGTCGTTCTGAAAGTTTCCAGCGTTGAGTTTCCCCTGCAGCAAACACAGCAGAGCACAGATTGAGGACTACTCAGACAGGACTGGCTTTAAATAAAAACCCAGCAGCCTAAACAAGACCGCTGTGAATGCATGCTCTGATTTGTTTCCATGGGGCAAGTTTATGGTTGAGGTTTATGCACTCTTTGCGTGTTTGTGCAACACAAAGGCCACTGAAATTTGACATATATGTGATAAATCATGTAATTATAACATTACACATACAATTTAAGCAGTGGTTGTCAGCTAAAGATCCTCAGCAAACTTCCAAGATAACAACAAGATGACTTCAAACATGTCTCAACAACTTTATTTTCTTTTAAGAATCAGAACTCCCACAGCATTTCAAACCTTCACATATGAGAAAGTCTCATTTTAAAAGTCATGTGTATTATGAAAAAAAAAAAAAAAAACCGGGCATTTTTATGACATTGTTTGTAGCTATATAAAGCTCTAAAAATATTTTATTGGGGAAAAAATATTCATAAAAATATTTTTTTAAGTCCTTATCTAGTAAATCATGAACAACCGGAAAGTTATTGGACCTTTTAATATTGTTGTGGACAACAATTTTGGAGTCAAAAAGGTTGAGATTCACTGAATAAAAATATCAAGACGAAGATCTATTCTTGACTCAACTTTTTTTTTTTTGTAGAGTCAAATACAGGGTTATTATGGTTAACTAACACTAAAACCATAAAAAAAATCAAACATTAACTGAAATAAAATACAATAAATACAATAAATCTTAAACTTATTCAGCTAGTTACCAAGGCAACATTTTTCCATTCTCATTTAGTTGAACTAAACTGAAATAAAAATGTATAAAAACTATACTTGCATAAAAAAAGACAAAACACGCAACAAAATAACTAAACAAATTACCTAAAATTATAAACAAATATTAATAAAAACTATAACAGTACCAATGATACTAAAATAACAAAAGCAAAGTAGTTATTTCAGACAGATATTCATCAAAAAAGTGTCACCAGGCAATCAGAAAAAAAAAAAATTTACGTCATTCACGTTATTTGACAAAGGTCAATACATTAGAGAAATGACTGGATGAATGCTGTAAAGCCTTCACTGCAGAAAAGGATTTTCTTACACAGTATTTCTTTGTTTTGTTTTGTCTAACCATTCTTAAATCAAGATACATTTAGGAAGCAAAATGACATGAGATACGAAGTCTTCTGAAAAATAAATAAATAAATATCTGCCAATGAGGTATAAAAAAAATACGATTTTTTTCAAGATTATTGACCCCACTGGCAGATATTTTTCTTGTTTTAAGCATAAACTCACTTCACTTTGATACTTTTTTTTGTTCTTCAGAAAATAGTCCATTTTGCTTCTCAACTAAATGTACTTTGATTTATATTTAGATAATATTTAGATATTTGTACTGAAGTGAAGTCAAAACACAAATACTAAGCAGGAAAATCATTTTGCAGTCTTCTAAAAGCAATAAAAACAAATAACTATAAATGTCACCAACCCAGTAAACAAAAACAGTGAACGGTTCCTGCAAACTAGTCAAATGGGACAAATGACAAATAGTCAAAAGCCTGCCATTAATAAAAAAACTTTTTTTTTCTTCCATAATAGCACAAAATATTGCAATATGCTGATTAATAAGTTCAAATAAGTTTAAACAATAATTCCTCACGGAAGCGTTGTGACTGAGTGAAGAAACATTCACATGCACTGGACAGTGATCCTCTTTGAGCACTATTGACATCACGCCAGACACCGAACATCGATTCTGTCACCTACAAACCTCATCCATATTATAAACCTTAATGTATGAACCTGCTTCAAGAGGAAAATCGATCGGCTGGATTAAACCGTATTGATTTGATATGCAATGACTCATGAGATGCGACTGAGACCGAACACTGAACACGAGCGATTGCATTTAATCTGGTTTAGAGTTTAAAATGCAATGTTTGGATGACTCTGCACCACTTCATGCAATATATTATTTCAAATTTTGGAGTTAAATATGACCTGGACATGTTCTAGGTTTGTTCGTATGATTTGTTCCCCCTAAAGTGTAATTCATCTCATTTGCTGCACAACATCCAGATCCATGGAGAGGGGAGAACGGGTTCATCATATTCTCTGATGTTTACATGTTTCCATTGGAGAGGACGCTCTGTTCTGATGCCTGTAATTACGGGATGAAGGACATTCATTTGTCTGTCCTTCTGTTGAGCAGCACACGGATGAATGCTAAAACAAACAGAGTTTGCCGTGAGTTCTGCCAGAATCCTCTCAATAGGCCATTGTCTACATTTGTTTTAATGCAAAAGAGATGATTGAATAAGTTCGTCATAAGCAGATGTCTTGTTTTCCTGTACACATATATAAACTTCTTAATCAAGTTATGTTTACTGGAGAAACAAGTTACTTGAGATATTAAGTCTTGTTTTGTTGTAAGCCTAAAACAAGAAAAAAATACTGTATCTGTCAGTGGGGTCAGAAAAATAAACTCAATTCAAATGGAACACAAGATTATTTTTCTAACCACACTGGAAGATATTTTTTCTTGTTGTAAGCAAAAACCTTCTTAATAATGATACGTTTTTCAGAAAAAAATAATGATTATATATATATATATATATATATATATATAATAATAATATATTAATAATAATAAATATATATATATATTATATATATATATATATATATATATATATATATATATATTCTATATATATATATAAATAAATAAATATTTATTTATTTATTATCTCATGTAATTTTGCTTCTCAAGTAAATGAATGCTTAGATATTTTTACTGGAAAAAAGACAAAATGCATGAATAAAAAAATAAAAAAATAAATAATAAATGCTATTCTACTTTTCTTGTTAAAATGTCAAAACAAATCTTGAAAAATACACATTTACTAATTAATAAACTTACTTATTAGTAGTTCAATTTTATGATTTTATTTTAAATTATTTAATTTATTTTTAATTATAAATATTTAAATTTTATTTTTGGTATTTTATTTTTAGTAAACAAATCTTGAAAAATACACATATACTATTTAATAAACTTACTGATTAGTAGATCAATTTTATGATTTTATTTTAAATTATTTAATTTATTTTTAATTATAAGCATTTAGAAATCAAATAAATATTTGAATTTTATTTTTAGTATTTTATTTTAAATTGTATCTTAAGAATTCTTAATTATTTTACTATTTTAAATGATTGAATCTTATTGAATTATTATTTAGTAATTGCTTTTTTTATTTATGTAATTGCACAACATTTAATGTTAACATTTATTTTTATTATGGGCTTGTTCTTATAGGCTTTTTATTGTAGTGTGTTTTTTTGTTTTTCTGTTTTTTTGTTTTAATTTATTTAGGCCTACATTTAAGATACAATTTAATGCAGTGTTGCTTCAAATATTTTTTTAAAAGTAAAAAAAAAAAAAAAAAAAAAAAAAAAAGTGTTGATTAAAATATTTTTTTAAAAGTAAATAACATTCTACATTGTCACATGACCTCACCATGTTGCATGCAAGTGACATTCTGTTAAAAAAAAATTGATTTCGCTAATGTAATCCAAAGCCTACATTTTTTCATTCTGTGCACATTCTGCATACTACTTTCTTTCAAAAATCTGCATACTACTTTCTTTTCGACTACAGGACTGTATAAATAAACCTATTTGACGCTCACGGCTCACTCACAATAGCACAGTAACTGATTACCATGGCAACTAGAGCCGCGTTGAACTTTAATAAACTAAAGCTGGTATCTAAAGCTGGTCTCAGCATCAGTCCATTCACTCGCCGTCTGATGCGAACGGCACAGAAAAATGACACAAACTAGCAGACGCTGTCAGTTTTAATCTGATTTGCTGGCTTTACACAACTTCAGTCAGTCCGTCTGGACATGAAGTCGTGATTAAAGGGTGACGGACTGATGCAATGATTGTTTCTTTGTTTATGAGTAATAACTAATCACTGATGATTTCTGTGGGTGTCGTGGTTATGTTATGATTCTGCCCTAGACCTTTGGGGGCCCTAAGCGAAATTTGGTTGGAGGCCCCTTTGACCGTTTTAAGTAAGGCCTAAAGAAAGCAAATGACCTACCTTATTACTATACTGTACATATTATATCTACTATGTTATTTTTAAAATTTTAGTCTATATTAATTATGTTTTAATTATTCTATGTATGCTGTATGTTAATTATCTCTTTTTTACGCTGCTGGTCCTGAGTAAGTATTTCATTCTTATGTGGCAACCATGTACAGAATGACAATAAAAGACCTTGAGTTCTTGAGGTTGAGTTCCATGTTTGATGTCTGACAGGAAAATTATGACACCACTGAGCTGAATGGCAGTGAAGTGCAATGAAACACACACTGATGCTTGCTAACTTGCTGAATAAAAAAGACTGATAAAGTGATTTTCACTGACAATCAAAGAAAAACATTTTAATTGACACCAGAGTGTAAGAGGCACAAACAACAGCCTATATATAATTTAAATGAAATAGAGCAAATAGAATAACATTTAAATAAAATATTATATAAAATAAATAATAAATAGAACATTTAAATGTTTGAATCAAACAAACAAATAAACAAAATTACAAAAATGTTTTTCAAATAAACAAAATTACCAATAACATCTAAAACACCACAAACAAGATTAATAGTAACAATAGTAACATTTCAATAGAACTATTTAAATCCAAACTTGTATATTTGTGTGCGCGCACATGCACACATGGTCTCCTAGGAAAAAAGTAATTTGCTAAAAAACAAAAAAATGAATTAAAGGTTGTTTCAGCGATATCAGGCCAAAAAAGGCTCAACCACAAATGATCACATTCATCTAATCTTTCCTCCACAACGATCCGCTAGCCTGACCCTGCCTAACTTTTAAGCATGCCGTCAAAAATGTTGGTGTAATATTCGTCTCTGTAGGCAGCTACTGGCTGTGGAGATCTGCAGTCCACAAAAAAACTGAAAATTGGTCCTTCACCGACCACGTCAAAAACCAAAACAAATAGTGTTTCCAACCAATCACCGACAGGGGAGGGTGTTGTGAGGGTTTTGCGCTCGTTGCAAAACCTCACAACACCCTCCCCCTGTAAGTGTTTGCATGCACCAATAAAGACTTTTAGACTTCAGATTCTCCATACAGGTATCGGGAAATTAAGCCTACAGGTTTACATGCCAATTTATCTTCTTGCTTCTTCTCTTCTTCTAGCCACTTCTCTTGTCGTTTTTCATGGCCAGAATGATATTTTCGTTTCTTGTCAGACATCGTCGACGTCGGAGTAACTGACTGACAGACACTGACTAGGTGACGAGTGACATCATAGGAGTCAGTCAGGGTCAAGATTCGCGGGAAACTCGCCATAATAAAGAACTAAATAAATAACAGCTGTGCTTATCATGATGCCTGATAAAGAGCGCTGTAGGCCCATTTATGGACTATTTATTTATTTTTGTATTTATTTATTTTATGTTACTTTTTGATTGATGTATTGATTTTTTTCACCAAAATAAGTGAAATACTAGCTAGCAGTGACTCTAGGGTGCCCTCTGCTGGCCACGGGGCCCTTTGCAATTGCAAAGGTCGCTTAGTGGCTTGGCCGGCTCTGGTTATGGTTTATGTAATGCTGTGGATATGGGCCAAAAAATGCAGTGAATTCCTCTCCATGCTGGTTTATTATTGAAGTACTGACAAAGAATTGGTGTAGAAACCATTTTCATGATGTTTACTAATTGATAAATTCATTGATTTTATCATTTGATTTTAATTTAAGTTATTTTATTTAATTTATTTAATTTATTACTTTGAATTTTATTTTTTTAAGTATTATTTTATTTTAAATTACTTAATATTAATATCTTATTGTTTATTTACAGTTTCTTGCCGTATTGATTTTCATGTAAATGCAACCTGATTTAAGATTGCTAGGGCTAAAAACACAATAATAAATATATGGTTGATTTTTTTCATTTGTAGACATGACATGGTTAGATTCAGATGTTTAATATAATTTATTAGGCTGGGTGTCTACCTTAGAATTAGAAATAGTCACCATATTTAAAATGAAATAATAATTTAATTATTGTTACTACTGTAAAGCTATATTTAATTATTATAGGATCTCCTTCAATACTGTCAGATACTTTACTTTTTTCTGCATTTTTAAAATGAACATATTTTATTGTCAGTATATTTACTGAACAACAACAACAAAAAATCTTTTATTTATATAAATAGAAAGAATATTTTGATATTTTGTTTGTTGTTTATAGATACTTTATATTTATTTTTCGTTGGTATAATTGTTTGTGCCCTTTGCCACTTTGAAGCCTAAAACGTAACCCTAAAATTTTAAAGTAGAAAAACTAAAGTAGCATTTTCTTGTCAAATATAATCTTTAAAAAGACGATTTTCACAAGTTGTAAATACTGTATCAACAATTTCATATAAACCCGTCACTAAATGCCATTTTAGAACTAAAACTGTGATTGGTCACTTTAGTGGTCAGTTTATGGCCAGAATAAGCTGCGGTGAGCAGAAATTTTGTCGAGTTGAGAGTTTTTCCCTCGTCACCAGCGTCTGTCTTCACGGCAGCTGTGTTTGTTTACTGTCCGTGGAACCCAATATCTCTAATTACATGAGCTTCAGATTTTGCCACCTTCATTTTTCCGTCAGTTTCCATTAATCCACCCACCTGCTCTCTCTTCTTTTCCTCCATAACTGTATTATCCGTCCACACACTAAGCCTTCAGATAGATAAAGCCTTACTCTCCGTTTTATTCACTTTTCTCTGTCCAGAAACTCCCTCTCTCTGGTTTTTTCCACTTTCCTTGTTCCCAGTATCACCAGTCTTGGATATCGCAGAGATCTCTTACCAATCTTTAATTATTTCTTCCTTTAATCTTTTGCTTTCCGCCCACTCGCTCTGTTTCACAGCTTCTGGAAGTGTGAAAGTTTCTCCTAAAATTCTACGGCCTAAATATTTCCTGAGCTGCTGATGCCCTGGAGTGCCAAACATTAGGAAAATAAAAGAGGGCTGTTTCGTTATCGGAGCGACTTGAGAAATATTTCCCTCAGGATGCTTTCTGTAATCGTATTATTTTTAATTACTACTAGTTAAAAGGTCTCGGCAGTGGCTTTCAAGCAAAAAAAAATTTCTGAAGCTAATCATTTGATTGAATGAGTCGAAATCAAAAAATTCAGAGTCACAGGAGTGTTGTGATAATAATTACATTATGAGCACCAAAATGTACAAAAGACCTGAAATAAACTCTGCTCTGCCTCTCAAGTTCACTGATCATTGCTTAAGGCTGCATTCTCAGTGTGGCCACAAGAGGTGCTATAGCTGACACAAGTGTCTTCTTCTATGGACAGTTTCCTCTCTTCGGTCGACTACTTGTCATGGTGGAGAAACAATTAGTTATATAGTTAAAATATTAAGCCATTATAGCCACCTGAATAATGTATCTGGTACAGACTATCTGTATTGGACCTTTGAGTACTAGGATCCTACCACACTGCAAAATAAATCAATAGATACAAATATAATGGATAACACTTTATTTTAAGGTATAATTCTCACCATCTACTAGTTGCTTATTGGCATGCATACAACTAGAATGTTGGCTATTTATTAGTACTTATAAAGCACATATTAATGCTTTATTTTCCATATTTTAGATCCCCTATTCTGACCCCATACTTGAACTTAAAAAATACCTTACTAACTCTTAATAAGCAGCATTTTAGGAGTCTACTGTCTAACTATTATAATAACAATAAATTATGCATAATTACATGCAAATAACCCTAAACCAAACTCTGATCCTAACCCTACCCATATACCGTGTTAAATTATATTTACTTAAATGTATAATTACACTGTAACAAGGACACCTTAAAATAAAGTGTAACCACAATTTTCTACCTCAATTTACCTGTAACACTTTCATTACAATATAATTTGTTTAATTTGATAACATTAGTTACCTACACTATTCACCATAAACTAATGATGAACAATACTTCTTCATTTATTTACCTTAGTTTTAATCTTGCAAATAAATGTTATAAGATCAAAAATTTATATTAATTTTGGCACTGTGAACTAACATGAACAAATGTTAATAAATGCTGTAAATAACATATTCCTAATTGTTAGTTCATGTTAGTCTTGAGGATTATTTAATTTTTTTTACTTAGAACATGATTCATTTTAGTTAACGTTTTAGTTTTTTTTTTTTTTTTTTTTTGCATGTTGTTTTTTAATAAGTTTATGTTAAAGGCTATAGTTTTATTAATTTTTATTTTATTCATTAATCTTTAATATTTAGCTATCTAGTTATTTTATGAAAATGCTAAATGTTGCCTTGGCACCTAGCTGAAATAAAATAATATATATATATATTGTCTCAGTTAAAGTTTATCTCAAATATTTTTTTTTTATTTTTTTATTTTTTTGATGAAGGTGTTACAAAATGTTTAAGTTTTAACTATAATAACCCTGACTTTAATGACATTTTAATTGAATAAGAACTTAATGTGGGTCTGCTCTTCAAATAAAGCCATCATGTGACTTCAGAAGATCTGGGATATAGTTCACATTTAATACTGACTACTTCTATAAGGCTTTCATGGTGTTTTTTAGTCTTTATTGGAGCTAACCAGTATGAACCGTCTTTTTATGACAACCTTTGATGGTTTGTTTGACAACCTTTTGGGCATTAGTCTCATTTTTTAAGCATTAGGCCACAAGACCTGGAGTCTCTGCTGATCTCACCTGAACAACCGCTGACTTTGATCAATGTCTCTCTGATGCCGTGACGGCAAAGACTCACAAAGAGTTTCCAAGAGTTTCTCTCGTTTTCTTCCTACGATACATTTCATCCATCATCAAGATCAGACAGGAACGCACCTTCAAAGTGGCCGGTTTCACCCAAACCTAATTCAGGCCCGACGTGACATTCTCACAGTCTGTCTCCGGTTCTTCTTTAGTCATCATTTTGCCAGTCAACTCAAGCAGAATCAAACCCGATTTCCCCTTTAATAAGTCTGCCATTTGCAAAACAAATTTCCTGTTTTGAGACCCAACAAGATCTGACAAAATGAGAAAGCCACGAACACTGATGCCTCCGGAAGATAGCGGGTGAGAGAGACAGAGGAGGGTTGGTCTCGGCGGGAAAACCAACAACAAAAGCAGACAGAACGACAGGGTGTAGAGGGCCTTGTTAGCGGCGGAGGAAACAGACAGCTGCTACTGTTACCGTGTGACATCCTGGCCCTCGCTGTGCGTCTACACAGTGGAGGGGATGCCGCTTCTCTGGGTTCAGCTTGCATGGGGTATTCATAGCCAATCAACACGCGTGTGGTCACAGATGAGGCTGCAAAACACCACAAAACATCCCTGTACTCACAAATCAGAACGCATTTAAACATGAATATCTGTAGCCTAAGATAGAAATGATCTGGTTTTATTAGTGGATGCATTCCCTGAGGATTCAAACACATGACCTTGAGACGCTGCCTTACCATCAAGACCATCCATGTTATGGTGCTTTGAAGAAACCAGAAGCTCAAAGGCTGACCTGAGGAACCTACATTTAAATATATATATATATATATATATATATATATATATATATATATATATATATATATATATATATATATTTATTTATTTATAAAAACATTTTAATATTTTTGAACTCTACAATACTAGTTATGTTTATTCAGTATTTTTGTTGTATGTGTAACAGGTTAAATATACAAAAGAAACACTTAAAATATATATTGTAAAATATTTTATTAAAGTATATAACATTTTCACATTATACATAAAATTAAAATATATCTTATATTTTAACATTTTTATTAGAAATATTTTATATTTTTAAACTCTACAATACAACTGCAACACTTTTAAAATATAATGAATGTAGCATTTATTGTACTCTATTTAGTTTACTTTTTATTTTATTTTGTTTAAAGATTTAATAACAGCTGGTTTTGATTATACAAATATATATATATTACTGTTTTATCTGCAAGTGATTTTTAGAAAAAGAGAAAATCATTTTAGAAATAGCCATGACGAGTCCCATAGATCCACAGTTTTATATTTGCCTCTATATTTGTCACTGCGGTACTTAGTAAAAATTAGCTGCTTGTGACTTAAATTGTAACTCGTGTGATGCCTCAGAGAAATATAAAGCAGCACAGCAGGGTCTCAGGATACAGCAGAACAGATAATGACCGATCCTGAGTTTGTCCTGATCCAGATCCACTGATAATGATGCAAAAATCACAGAAGCCCAAATCTCTTTTGAACGGTGTGAACCATTCACACAGCACTTTCTGTTCATTTTTAACAAAGTGCTAATCTAAATGGTTTAGAAGTGAAGCGTTGCTGCCATGTTTATTTGTACACAGTAATTAAATAAATTTCTAATTAACAGTATATCAATATATCAGCAATATTAATCAATGCTTTTCCTCAGTAACACCTCGTAGCTCTGTCTGTTTTCCCTGTTGTCCTGCTCTCTGGAAACTTGGCCTTTTTCCAAAGTCTAAAGGGAGATATATAGTGATGGCATTTTAACATTTCTGGAATATGTAATGTGACACGGATCCTTCTGATTTTGTCATTTTATCTTTTATGTTGGCCTTTTTCCAAAGTTCTTCCTTCACCCAATCTCGAAAGACCCGTTGCGACCCGTTGGCGTTTTTCTGAAAGCCTAAGGCGTTGCTCGTGACTGCTGGCACTTTATGAATAATTCTGAAGCCAATAAACAGATCTGTTGACAAGAGAGAGTTACTTACCGCGCTTAAAATTCAAGGGGACGACGCGGACAAACAAAACGGCACTTGGAGAGGGAGCAACGGTCAGAATACATCAATACAAATGATCTTCGGAGGAGCTGAAGGGAAAGCTGTCACCATCTGCAGCTGTGGAGAACGCTGGAGACGAGATGACATGAGTCCAGGGACTCACACACACACACACACACACGCTCCACTGGGAGAATCCACTAATTAGACTTAAATGTTGAGAGCTTTTACAAGGAGAACAAAAATTTGTTTTCAGCTTAAATGAATACGAGCGTGTTAAAATACCACCAATAACAATACTAAATCTGTATATAAGGCCACATCAAATTAGTGAAAACATCAAATATTATTATTTCAATTTTCGTTTTTTTCGTGTTCAGAGGAAGGTCAAAGGGCATCTATTCCATTGTGGTGCAAACCCTTTGTTCCTTACCAACGCCCAAACTAATAAAATTGTCAGCATTACAAGGTAGATAATTGCTGCAAAATGCTGTATCAAATTCTTTCTTGTGATGAAAATAACAGTTTACATCAGAGATGGTATCTAGTGTATCGATACGTGTGATAGGTGCTGTTGTATCGTTTAAATCATGCTTTAACACGAATAAAATCAAGGTAAAAGAAGACAACTCACTTGAGAACTTGCCTAGTAACACCCGCTCGACTAGTCGTTCATTATAGTCTCTGACGGAGAGATTATGCAGTATCAAGCACACGGCAAATAATCGCTAAATATGTTTATAATTAACCTCTCTGCACTATGCACTATAATTCCAGCCTTAATGGCATTCCACTTGTACTCGGATGGAGCGGTGCTAATGGAGCGAGTGTAGAGTGAAAACCATGACGCTCCTGACTTTTAAAAAATCGCTCCTCTTCAGTCAGAAATAACACCGCACTGCTATTACTCTGCTCGGCAGCGTGTCTAAACACCGCGGGAGAGGGTTGGAGCCGCAAAAATCATTCTCAAAAAATTAACTTATTTGATAGCAATTTTCTTTTTGTGTTCAGAGGAAAATCAGTAAGGCATATATCCATTACAGGACCGTTTGAAGGGGACGACTTTATGCAAAGGCGTATAAAATTTTTTAACACTTAACAGAGAGGTTGTCTAGTGGTAGATTTAATAGGTCTGCTTCCCCGTACAGATTTTTAGTTACTATTTCTCGTATCGTTTCAGTTGGGTTTGTTATCATTATTTCTAGTTATTCTAATCGCACGTTTATATTAAATTACAACTATAATCCAGCCTTACATATCCACGCTCAAGAACATGCTTAAGTCGTCACTAAAAGCACAGGGCAGAAGTAGCCTAATAATTATGGAAAAGGAGACATTTTAAATATTTGATTAATAAAACAAATGTTTTCTTGTCGGCTGCAAAGATTGAAATTCAGCGCAGTGCTGACTTCTCTCCACAGGACGCGACTTGCAACACAGAATAAAACCTTCACAGAGTACATTAATGCTTTCGTTTTGAATTGATTCGTGGTTAAAATAATTTATTATAGCTTTCTGTAGATATATTTCTCATTATGTGAGCACGCCACAATTTTAAGTTATTTCATTATTAGGAAAAAATCATTATGCGTGATCGAGAGGGCGCCTCCCTGTTCCTGCCATGCGCATATTAATAATTTTTTGCACAAACCACTTGACTATAAATAATAATTCACATTTTGCATATGAATTACAAAGTAAATATTTTTTTACATGCAATATCCAAAATAAACAAAAAACCAAGATTGTAAGGAAGATAAATAGATGTAGACCAATAAGAATAAATGCTGCGTGCACTCAGCACAGGCCAGAGCAAATCTTGCACGATATTTTTACGGAATATTATACAAACCTTGAATTAAATGAGGCCCTGCACAATTTATTTATTTATTTTATTTATTTATTTTTAATTTACTTAATATATATGAAGGACTGCAAAGAAAGACTCCATTTAAAATCACTGAGTTGTCAATTAATGAAGACGCTTTTTATTTATTTTTTTTTTTTTAACATCGTGTGCACTTTGTGATAAGTGAGGACGTGTTATTAATACATCCATTCTTTAGAGTGGCAATGATTTAGTTAAATCGTTGCAGGTTTAATTATTCGTTCGTGTTTAATTAGGCCTAAATAATGGGAGCGAAATATACAGTGCCTGTACGTGTTACAAAATAAAGAAAACTAATTTATTCAAACCACGCAAGCTAGTCACAATAGGCTACCACTTTTAATGCTCCGATGCCAAAGTAAAACCACATTTATTCTGTCTATTTTCAATTGAGCTTGTCTCTTTTAAAATTGTTATTCTGAATATAATTTCAAATGAAAATTTGCGTTACGATCGAAAAAGGAAAAACAGAAGCATTTTCACTGAGAGATTTTGGAGTCTAAAGCTTTATATACTTGCTACAGGACTATTTAATTGAACAGCAAAGCTAAAATGTGATGTAAAAAAAATAGAAAAATATATTTACTTGTGAATGAAACTCCATTCTTCAAACCATCCCTGGACTCTCTTTCCCTTTCGCTCCCAAGACTAACTGTTATCACCAAAAAGGCCTAAAATTCACTAAGTCTCCCCTTAAAATATTATAAGACCCAAGTTGTGTGTGTGTTTGGATCATATAGCTTAAATTGTGCTTAAACTACCCAAATATACAATAAAACATAGTAATAATTTAACGCATTCTCCTTATGGGACATTCTGCAAATCTCATGTGAGCGAGGTCCGGTAACTAAGAGGGTTCAAGGGTCAACTGAGAAGAACCATGATTGATCACCAACAGAAATCCAGGAGAGAGACCATTAATATCGCAGAGGTTTAATATCAGAGGTATTTTGTTGGGAAGTTAACGAGTCCTGAGTGGGTTCCTCCAGACTGAAGATCTCCCAATGGAATAAACCATAGCGTTAATGAATCCTCAGCGGTGTGCGGCAACATCACGCAACAACAATGCACTGATTTATGATTCCTTGGACGCAATACTGTGGAGGAAGTGTCGGCATCAGGTGCTCGGAGGTGATGGTGCTCCATGATCAGATGCAGGAGTATGAACAAGAGCACTTAACGTGAATGAATGTACTACAGCAACGAGGCGGTACAGCTGCATTACTCTTACACACTTCCCTTGTGATAAACACTATCTACTGCTGAAACAACTTCATTGTAAACAAACTACAAAGACTGGGTTTACTCCCTCGCTGAACAGCTCATAGTACTAAAACAGTGGCTCTGGAATATCTTCTTTGCATAAATGAATTCGCGAACCCTGCTCCGATGTTCCAGTCTGAATCAAATACCTCACGATGCAAGAAGTTCCGAACTAAATCAAATGTTTTGCGAACCCGCACAAAAGCCCCAATATGAATCAAATGACAGTTAAATAGGAAATCAGTTGAAAGCATCCAGTCATCTCATACCATTTTAGCAAATGATAAATTTCTCTATATATATTGTAATAAATATTTGAGAAATTATTCTTGTGTTTGATTGAATTAGTCTATAAAGAGTGACAGTCAATTTAAAAAGAGTAAATGGGAGAAGCAGATGAAAAAAACAGCATACGTAGCAACATAAAGTTAAAATCATCTTATAAAGAAAAAAGCCTTAAAGTGGTGTAAATGTACTAAAGCAATGCTTTCTCACCCACATCAGCCCCAGTATTAAAGCATACATTTGTTTTTGTATCTGAGTATTTGTATCATAATTTAGTCTGGCTTTTATGTGGCATTGCACCTTTGCACTTAATTTAGAGCAGGCACAGACCAGCCTTAGTTAGGCTATGTATAGATGTCTTAAGTGTGTAAATTACAAGATACGATTGCAAAGTTCACTTCTTTCTAGCCACATAATGTCAACAAACAACATGGATAAAGGGCAGAACAGCAAAAATGAAGAAAAAGCCAAAAATAAAGCCAATTATTGCTCTCTCGCTAGGATAGTGTCCACACCTGACAAGTGAATGATTAGATTTCAAACCAGCTGAAATCCTGTTAATCATATCTGTAATTAGTCACAGCATGTCTAAAACATCACTGGAAGAGTGTTAGCAGTGGACAGGGGCCTCAGTCTTTTATGTAATTATTTGACTTAAAGGGACCGTTCATCCAAAAATGAAAAAGTTGTCATCATTTACACGTTGTTGTTCTAAACATAAAAGAAGATATTTTGAAGAATGTCGGTAACCAAAGTTGGTGATAGCCATATAAAGTTTTCCTTATTATGTAAGTCAATGGCTACCAGCAACTGTTTGTTTACCAACATTCTTCAAAGTATCTTCTTTTGTGTTCAACAGAATAGATGAAGTGAACTTGAAGGTGGGTATTCTTGAGTGGGTGAAGTATTCTTTTAATGTACAGTACATTCTTTCTTCAGAAATATGGCTTTTATTCTTTTGGCAGTACAGTAGATAATGTTCCACTGAAAGTCGTTCTAGTGATTGTTTGAGTGTATTAATCCAGATTAAATGACCATAAACAGATAAATGCACACAGACTGTAGCAGGAACATGCCTCAACTGATCATCTATAATCACATTTCCATTAAACTCCGGCAATCATGATACTCAGCTGAAGGTCATCGAGCCCGTTTCTCAAGAGCATCAGTGTTTAGCCAAGAAAGAGCCAGTGACACACAAAACACAAGCCTTCTTATTTCCCTTGATAACCGCCCGCTTTTACTGCTAATGGAAAGCTAATGAAAGGATGCGTCTGTGATGGAAATGTACACAGTAAAATATCATTTTAAAGGCTGAAATTGTTGACGGCAAATAGCCATCTACTCGAGATCCATTGACAACGAGAGCCAGCGACGTGTAATTTACTCGCGTGGCTCTTTGTGGAGTGGCTGACCGGACCTCCTCCGCTTTAATCAGAGCCGCTAAATGAGGAAGGCTAATTTCCTTCATCTCTTCAGAGGCGGCGTGTTGTTCAGATGTGCTTTGGAGCTGTTTACTCAGCAAATGAAATCGTAACTTAGGCTTGCTGAGGTCAATAGTTTAGTGAAACACATTTAGTTCATCAAAGACATGCAGTTCTCTGGAGTGTTTACTCGCTTTTATCTTCAATGGACATCATAGCGTTATCTCTGAGTACATTTGCTTGTGGTAAATACAAAGTAAAAAAAAGAAAAAGAGAGAAAAAAAAAGCAAGGTGGCATTGTTCAAAAGGAAATGATAATTATTTTCATTTACTCACCCTCATGTGGATGAATAGAATACAGAATACAGTAAATATTCCTACAAAAATACTGTTTTCTATTCAAATACATTTTAAATTGTCATTTAATCCTGTGATCAAAACTGAATTTTTAACATCATTACTCCATACTTCAATGTCACATTATTCTTCAGAAATCATTCTAATATGCTGATTTGCTGCTTAAGATATTTCTGATTATTATCAGCGTTTAAAACAGTTGTGCTGCACTATATTTCTGTGGAAACTATTAGATTTTGACGAATAGAAAGTTCAGAACAGCATTTATTTGAAAAAGAAATCTTGTGTAAGATTATACATTTCTTTACTTTCAGTTTTGATCGATTTAATTTCTCCTTGCTGAATAAATGTATTAATGACCCCAAACTTTTGAACTACAGTATGTATGTGTGTATGTAAATAATTAGATAAAATGAAACCGTTATGAAGTTTATGAAAAGTTAAAGAACCCCAGGACACAAACAGCCTCATAACACTGTATGTTCATTTTCGCTGTGGTAAACGTGGTAAGAAGAATATTGTCAATAATTGTGTGTGGGGCGGGCAGGATTCTGCCTCCAGGTCCAGAGCTCACCTTGTGATGAGAGGAAGTCTGTGGATCATCAACATTGGGATTCGACAAACACCAATATAACACTCTTAAATAAATAATGAACATGAGGCAATGTTCCCATTAACATCTCAAACGCAAACCTGCTCTGAATGAAACAAAATAATAGAAATTTGATAAAACATTACTTAGAAAACCAGAGACATACACTACACACACACACACACACACACACACACACACACACACACACACACACACACACACACACACACACACACACACACACACACACTTAATTTTAAGTCATTAAAATACAAATAAAATAATAAAAAGATAATGCAAATGTTTCACTAGGAAGCCATTTTTTTTTTAATTAGACTCCTTTAAATTAATCACCTTGTTTTATTCCTTATGTGTAAGTCACTTTGGGTTATTTTTTTAATGAATAATAAACATCATACAAACTTTCAAAAAAAAATCTTTTACTTTAATGAAAAATTTACCATCAGAAGCCAAACTATTCCTCATTTGTAAGTCAGTTTGGGTAATAAGGTTTGCTAAATTAAACGACTCTGTCCACACAATGTTAAGACATCAGAACACAAACAATCATGATTTTGTAGAGGTGGCATTGAGCCAAGAGAAACTGACCCTACGAGGGAGGTAAAATATTAAACTTTTTCAGTTTCGTACCTGTTTTTAACACTGTCATGATCTGTTCTAGAAGTTTAATGTGAATCCGTCGGTCTACATCAGAACACAACAACACGCCTCCCAAACAAAGAGGCATAAAGAGCGAATTTGCAACGTGGAGAACATACCCACAGGATATTAGAACCAGGAACGGTGGCCTAGTTTATTTAAATGCCAGAAGGGGTTGGGTAACTGATTTTGATGGATGGGATGGCGATATATTATCTGAAGGAGGGGCCCGGCGGCTCGTGGCAAGAGATGGAGGTAGACAGGTGCAGAGGCTGGAAGATGCCGCATGCGTTTACAGATCCTGCCAGAACAGAGTCACATGGCTCTGCTTTTTTAATGCCATTTAGACAGCAGGCTGTTGGAGAAGAAGGGAGGCTGCTACAACAGCACAGAGGAAATGAACTGTTCCACATCAGTAAATATTGGAAGGGAACATTTGGAGAATGCCAAAAGACGGCACAAAGCCAACGGCACATTTTTATTCATGCCACGTGGCGGCTTAAGGGCATAAGCCAATATAATACATCTGCGATGATGATAAGACTGTCCTACATTATCATAATAATCAAAACTTATGTTATTATTGGATAGGCGGAGGAGGAGGAATTCACCTCTAATGTTCTGAAAGGTGCGTCATGCACTGGTGAAAGTCAATCCCAATTTACTGCTGCAAAAATATTCAACACGTTTTTATTCCCTGAATGCAATGTGAGCGATGTTTAGCCGTGCAAAACTCGCTGCCACCATGCTGGGTTGTTTTGGATGGTTGCCAGGTGGGTATGGTGATAGTTTTGTCTCTAGATATGGCCATATTCAATTCTACGCATTTAATTTTTCTAAATGCAATGTGATTTTAGCTGTGCAGAACACAGTGCTACCATCTTGGGGTGTTATAGACATTGCCAGGGTGATGCATCGTGATGCTAAGGTTTTCTGAGTAGTTGCTAGGTGTATATTGCATGAAGAGTCCACTGTGATATTTTGGTTTCTAGATGTGTCCCTTTTCATTTTTGAATACAATGGGATTTTTATCAGTTCAAAACTGACTGCTACCATGCTGGAGTGTTATGGATGGTTGCTAGGGTGTTGCTATGTGGTTGCTAGGTGTGTGATACTTTGTTGTAGTGTTTTTGTTTCTAGATGTTGGATAGATTGTTTATTGTCTATTGTGATGTTTTGGTCTCTGGATATGGCCTCATTAAATATGTAATTTTACATTCTGGGGTGTTATGGATGGTTACCAGGGTGTTGCTATGTAGTTGCTAAGGTGTTCTAGTTGCTAGGTTTGTAATTGGATAAAGGTTCCCATGTGATATTTTGCTTTCTAGATACGGCCTTATTCAGTTCTACACATTAATATTTTCTGAATA
Source organism: Cyprinus carpio (assembly GCF_018340385.1). Lineage (NCBI taxonomy): Eukaryota > Metazoa > Chordata > Actinopteri > Cypriniformes > Cyprinidae > Cyprinus > Cyprinus carpio. The sequence continues at coordinate 1,644,511 of NC_056613.1, read as the reverse complement.
CATGATTTTTAGCCATTTAAAACTCACCACCACCATGCCAGGTTGGTTTTTGTTTGTGGTTTGTTGTGTGTGGTTTGTAGGTGTGTTGTGTTTTGATATTGTTTGATTTTATATTATTTGATTCTAGATACTTGCAATTTCCGAGTACATATTTTTAGCATCACAAAACTCACCACCCCCATGCTGGGGTGTTAAACAATTGTTGCTAGGGTGTTGCTATGTTGTTGCTAAGTGTGTGTGGACTCGAAAGAGTCCATTGTGATATTTTGGTCTCTACATGGCCTTCTACATGTTTACATTTTCTGAATAGAATGTGATTTTTAGCCATGCAGAACTCAACACCACCATGCTATGATGTTATAGATGGTTGCCAGGGTGTTGCTACGTGTTTGCTAGTTTTGTATCACATGAAAATGGTCCCATGTGACATTTTGGTTTCTAGATCTGGTCTTATTCAAATCTATGCGTTTACATTTTCCTAAAACACAATGTGATTTTTACCCATTCAGAACTCACCACCACCATTCCAGGGTGTTGCTGTGTGGTTGCTAGGTGTGTATCAAATGAAACGTGTCCATTGTGATACTTTGGTCTCTAGATATGGCCTTATTTGATATTACACATTTACATTTTCTGAATACGTAATTTTTAGCCATGCAAAACTCACTGACACCATGATGGGCTGTTATGGATGGTTGCTAAGGTGTTGCTAGGTATTTATTCCCTGAAATTATTTCACTATGATATTTTAGTCTCTAGATATTGGCTTATTCAATTCTACAAGTTTACAGTTTCTGAATAAAAGTATTTTTGCTTGTGCAAAACTCACTGACCATGTAAGGGTGTTATGAATGGTTGTCAAGGTGTTGCTATGTGGTTTCTAAGAGTGTATCACCTGAAAAGAGCTCAATGTGATATTGTGCTTTCTAAATTTGGCCTTATTCATCATGGACAGTTGCTCTAGATATGCCCTAATTAAATTTTACAGTTTTTATATTTTTGTTTTTAATTTTTGCCTTTTTCGTTATGTTAGTTTGCTATGATATTTTAATCTCTAAATATGGCATTATTCAATTCTACGTGATTACATTTTCTGAACAGAACATGATTTTTACCCATATGCAGAACTAAAACATTATGGTGGGTGTCGTAAATGGTTGCCAAGGTGTTGCTATTAAGGTTTACTGACTGAAAACAGTCCACAGTGATATTTTGGTTTATATGGCCTTATTCAATTCTACATGTTCCATTTCTTGAACAATGCCTGAGTGATGTTTAGCCATGCAAAACTCACTGCCACCATGCTGGGGTGTTATGGACGGTTGCCAGGGTGTTGCTAAGGTGTTTGGAGTGGATTCTAGGTGTGCATCACCTGAAATGAGTCCAGTGATATTCTGGACTCTAGATATGACCTTACTCAACATGCATCTGTGGGATTTTCAACTGTTTTATCGTCAAGCAGATAGGGCTGTGCAAAAAATCGAATACGATTTTCATGCGCAACTCATCAGTAAAGACGCTCCTGTAATTAGTAATATATCTCCAGCACGTGCGTTCAGATCAGGGTTGCCAGGTTTTCACAACAAATCCTGCCCAGTTGCTTCTCAAAACTAGTCCAAAACTAGCCCAATCGCGTTTCCAGGAGGTTTCCCGATAAAAATTGCATCCCGGGGTTAAAATATACGTTTTTTGTCAGGGTTGCCTTGGTAAAATTCTCATCTTAGGGGCTAAATATCACGTTATTGGTATTGGGGTCGCTTCAACCCGCGGACAAGAAAAACAACCGCAGACACTGGTTCAGGTGGCGCGGCATTTACTACACAGAGCCGTAGTTCACCGACAAGCTACACAAAATCGCTTTCAAAATCGACGAAGAATCGCCTGCGATTTTAAATTCTTTTTTGTGTAGACTGTCAGTGAATTACGGCTCTGTGTAGTAAATGCCAACCAGTGTTGCCAAGTCTGGGGTTGTTTTTCATGTTCGAAGGTTGAAGCGACCCCAATACCAATAACGTGATATTTAGCCCCTAAAATGTGAATATTATCAAAGGAACCCTGCCAAAAAACGTACATTTTAACACCGGGATGCAAATTTTTATCGGGGAACCTCCTGGAAACGCGATTGGGCTAGTTTTGGACTAGTTTTGAGAAGCAACTGGGCAGGATTTGTTGTGAAAACCTGGCAACCCTGATCTGAACGCACGTGATGGAGATATACTACTAATTACAGGAGCGTCTTTACTGATGAGATGCGCATGAAAATCGTATTCGATTTTTTGCACAGCCCTACAAGCAGATGAAATCGTACTTAATAAAACAGCTCTCCTTGATTCCCAACACTTACAGTCAAAATAAACAAGAGACCAGTGATTCTTTCATTACGAATGTACATTGTATTTTGCATACATGTTATTGTTCTAATTAATGATGAAACACGATCATTAATTCTAACAATAACAGTTTGTGTTTTGTACATAACATTTCTTTAACATACTATAGTATATACATTTTTCTAGAAACGTCTGTTGACATGTAAAGGTCCTAAAATAAACTTTAGTTACTTTCGTGTACAGAGAATCGTCCTCCCTGTTGGACAGCATGTCCCTCTGTCTTCACTGTTTGGTGGTTTGGCAATGCAGAGGAAATGTAGGCAAACACTTCCTGTTCTCTCTCGGAGTCTCAGATGTTTTGTGCTTTGGCTGCGTGCAAGAAAAGAGTGAAACGGTCCAAAGAAAAGTAACGAAATTCAAGCTACAAATGTCATTTCAGTCCAGTTCGAGGCGCTCAATTAAAGGTCTATGGTGGATGGAGTCAGAAAGAGCAGAGATTTTTGCCATCAATTCCTGTAAAAGGAAGGACTTTACACATCTCACATAATTATACTGTTCTGTGTTTGATTCGTATCTTATAATAAACCTACCAGATGTCAAGTTAAACTTGTGCAAATGTGAGTTATAATCAGGCTCAGACAAAATCTGCATCACAGTTTTTAAAGTCAACTTATGCTTGATTTTATCTATCACAAATTGATGGGATGGTGAACAACAGAGGCAGGTGGTTGAAGGAGAGGACTTGTTTGCAGTGAATATATCTTGCATTAAGTTTCATTTTCTTTCCCAGTTGCCTTTTGTTTTTTCTTGCTTTAAGCATAAACCTCACTAAATGAAGTTGGATTTTTGCTTGAAACAGGGTAAAACTGCTTTCCAATGGGGGAAGGAAAATCAACTTAAATCAAGATAGAAAAAATATCTGAAAACAAGTTCTAATATCTTATGAAAATGTATTTAAATGTTTTTATTGGAAACAACAACAACAAGATAAGAGAACTGATAAAGAAAATGAATTAATTCCAGTATAAAAAGGGAAAGTAGTTTCAAAGGTTGTTTCAAGTTATTCCAGTTTGATGAAAGATACAAAGCAAATTTTGTTGCTTCTCTAGAATAACGTGCAACAGTGAATCATTCACTAAAAAAAATAAAAATAAACAGGGTCATATTTGATTTCATGTTGACTTCCAAAGCACACATTCTGTCCAGGCCTGATTATAATTGACCCCTCACCAGTCCTTCCTTGGCAACTGTTGCCGTGTACCATATTATCAGACAAGCTCTTGCCCTTTCTAATGTAAGTCTATAGAGGATCTGTGTGTCTGAATAATTTTAAATGCATTTTTCAAATCTTTAAATAAACCTTGTGTAATAAATTAAACTCACCCTTGTTCCCAAATTAACATGTCAGCCAGAATTGCCAAAAGTTTTAATTAGTATTTTTGACTTGTTTAAAAGTCACATCTAAAAATATCTAAAATCCTCTACAAGATAAATCTACTCAAGAAGCAATGCTGCATAAGGTATTGCATAAGATATGGTTTTCATAGATTCTATCTTTAATATATGAGTATTCTGCACTGGCAGATTTTTCCATTTGTTTTTAACTTGTTTATACTTAATACAAGTGAAAAAATATGCAGCACATTAAAACAAAATACACTCGAATTAAAGATGCAACCTCTAAAAAACAAGTGCTAATAACTTATTCAGTGTTGCTTTAGTAAATTTATTTGGTTTCAAAGATTTTTTAGATATTTTAACTGGAAAACAAGATTTATTTATTAAATGAATACATAATTTATTTATTTGAATTTTTTCTTGTTTTCTAGTACAAACATCTAAACATTCTTAAAGATTTACATTGGATTCAAAATGGCATAAAATTGTTTTCCCGAAAAAAAAAAAAAGTTTTAAATTAAGTGAGTTTTTGATTGAAACAAGAAAGAATATCCGCCCATGAGGTCAGAAAAAAATATCTTGTTTTCCCTTTTAATTAAGTTTATTTATCTGTCCCATGCACTGACAGATAATTTTTCTTGTTTTAATTTTGATAAATTTTTCAGAAAACAAGACTCAAGTCAATTTCCTGGCAAAGTAAATGTATCTTGAATTAAAATGTTTAGATGTTTAATGTTTCAAAATACTTCCTAGAATATTTTTTCACAGTACATGTCATTTTCTGTGTATGTTAATTCAGATGATACAGTATCTGTGGTGGTAACTAGCTGTGTTCACTCGCACTAATGTGATCAGCTGTGATTGCTTTTCTCTTTTCAGTGACTGTGAGAAGCATTTGGCAGCCTCTGTTCACAGTCTCTGGCATTTTTAATCATGTTACTGCGTAATTTATCAGTTTCAGATCCAAAACGGCAGATAAAAGATCCTCTGCAATGTCACGCTTCATTCCAGCCCACGTACGAAAATAACATCCAATCCATTTCACCACTTCACAATCTCATTTTACTAACAATTGCACTGAAATCTGCAGGGACGTGTCTGAGTGGGCAACAGTAACTAAGGAAGGTGGAGCTTGTAGAAGCGATCGCACGAGGTTTCAGTGCTTGTTCGACAACTTTGTCTCCCCTACATTATTAAAAAGTGCTTTGGAACGGAGATGATGAAATAGTGATACGACTGAGTGAACCATCACATGGATTACTGAAACCAGACGCCGTGATTTTACAGTATTGCTCAAAGAAAGAAGAATGAAAGTTATGCAAACATTAAAACGGTTGCAAAGCAAAAACTCAGTGAATTCTATAAACAAAGATAAAAAGGAATTGTGTAAAAAAGTTCAATCCGAATGGCCACAGAGCATTAAGGCTAGAGCCACGACACACACATCAAGGACAGCTCTGTCAGGTGCGCTATATTACACGAAGGCCTGTTTGCGCCCGGCAGAAAATATTAGCTTCTACATTCCGAGTGGGTGTCAGAAAGTGAGCGAGGCTTCGGTCTCAGCACTGCTAATCCTGGCCGAGTTGTGAAGGTGGGTGTCCGGTGTGCAGGAAACGGTGGAGTCGTGTTCGTCTGTGTCAGCGTCAGACGCTCTGAATGTACTTCTTAATAACCACACAGCCGTGTCTGAAGAGTGGGCAGGGCATGTTCTGCTGCAGCGTCCACACGTTCGCACAGGGGTCAAAGGCCTCCATGGTTCCCAGCGCTGGACCCTCGCTGCTCACGATGCCACCGGTTACATAGATCTTCCCGTCCAGGACCACCGCACTGAAAAAGACGTTATTTCAAAACTGGTTTAGTTTCTTTTTTCTTAATAAATATTTATTTTCACTTTCTGATAAACAAGTACATACACCAGAACCACCTACAGAAAAAAAAATAGATACAATTTTTTTTTATTAATAATAATAATAATAAAAAAGACAAATAAAAACAATAATAATTAAAACAAATAAGAATGATAAAACAGTTTAAAATATGATAAAATGATAACAATAACAAAAGATAAATAAAATAGTTGACAAAAATAAATAAAGTTATATAAAGTACAGTAACAATAATAACAAATCAGCCTACTGTATCAATACATATACAGTGGAAAATCCATAAAAATAAATAAACATGAACTTGAAATTAAATTAAATAATATAAAAAAAAAAAATATTTGATTTCAACTAGCTGCCAAGACAAAATTTCTCATTTTTGTTTAGTTTAATTTGAAGAACTAAAATAACTAAAATCGAATAAACTGAAACTAATAAATAAAATATATTGTTTTACAAACAGACATATTAAATAAATGACAAAAATGACAAAAACAAAACTACTAAAACTTTAACTTAAGGGAAATCAGAAAATCTAATAAAATCTAATTAGAATATTAACAAAAACTAAAACAGTTTATGGATGATAAACCGTCTACACTGGAGTAGACATTTATACACTGTAATCTAACCCAAAACTGCTAGAACATATATTTTCTAAAGCTGAGGGGTAAAAGGCTTGCCCTATCATGCTCATCTTAATGCGAAACCTTGTTCGCTGGTTCAGTTTGGGATGTGGACAGAACAAAGTACTAAAATACTCTGCTAGTGTGTATGTTATAAACTGGCACTAGAACCATGCAGTTCTCTCAGATTCCTACCCCTTGTTATTTGAGAAAAAAATTCCTGGATTTCAAACTACATACATAAGTATAATGATAAAGATTATGTTCCCATTTGCGGTCTTACATAAAGGCTCGGTATTGTAAAACTGTCAGACTGATGGATGAGATGAATCATCTACCTCCTAATCTTCTCTTTGGGCCGTATTCATTTCAAGCCTTTGACAGGTTTCAAAATGTTAATGCGGAAACTCATGCGAGTGTGACTGTAACTGACATGTCGTTTTGGGAAAACATATTTGTATCGCAAATACACAGCGGAAGAGTAAAAGGTGCCTGTGTGTGTTTTGGGGGGACGTGATGCTCTAGCGATTGTTCGGCGGCTCATTCGTGCTTCATCTGCTGCTGAGCTAATTACTGCCTCTGCTGCGAATACCAATCAGCAGTGAAAGCAAATCGGGCCCAAAGCACGACCCTGGGGGACACCGAATAAAGTCTTAGGAGCGAGCAGGGGAGGCTTTGTGTAAACTGGAACACATCGCTTTGACAATGTGCTTTTCTCAGCTTGATCCATCTGCATTCACTTGATGGTGGTTGTTAATGCTCATTTTGTTCATTAACATTACGTAATGTAGCAGTTATGGGGTGAGAATTCCATTTTTTGGGTTATTTGAAAGCAACTTCAGCAAATTTAAATGAATATGTTGCAGAGTGAATAACGACAATAACAATAAAGTTAACTCAGTCAAAGCACTAAAACCTAAAAACAAATGCGTTTTAGACAGCTGGAGCCTGTGGTGTACTATATATCACACGATTAAGAGAGGCTATAAAAACAAGCTTTAGGTACGCTTTTTGACTAAAGCCTCTAAAAGAGTCTAATCATGACAATAAATGTTTGATCTGAAAAAAATGAGAGTTTGATTCAGACGAAGTAGCCTCAAGAAGACACATGATTTGAGGTATATTTCATGTCTGTAATACAATCTAAAATAAGCAACAACATATTACCCAGTTTATCGGAACTTTTAAGTCATAATTTCGAAGAAATTAAGTGAAACTAGATCAAAAACTAATGTTAGACCAACGGAATCCCATAAATGTCAGTCAAACACAATGGTGTGAATACAGAACTATAAAATTGACCAATATTGCTGAAATATTTAGGGTTTGTTTCCAGCATGAATTGTAGCATTAATAAATGATGCAGTTACTGTTGTAGCATAATTGTTTTGCTTTTTTGTTTTGTTTTGTCATTACTGTTAGTTATCTGTTGTGTTTTATATCTCCTCTTTTTATGTTTGTTGTTATGAAATGTTGATGAGGTCTACAGAATATACAGCTTTGTAAACCTATGCGTCAAATATCCTTGATTTGTAAGCATAGCTGGCTTTACATATTAAGTGTACTATATAACTATATATAGTTACACACACACACACACACACATAAGAATACACACATTTACACACACACACACACACACACACACACACACACACACACACACACATATATATATATATATATACACACACACACAACCAAAATGACAGATCAATTTATTGTCTTTCTACTTGAAAGTTTGGCGAATAAGAAATCAAGAAATTTGGTTTGTTGAACCAAATAAATAAGTCACATAAACTGGCATGACTAATTTATTGGCTGAATTTGGCATTTTGTAGTGATGGGAGAAACTAAGCTTTTTGAAGCTCTGAATCAATTGAACCAGATGCTTTGTAAAATGATTCACTGTTTCAAAGCGCTCAAAATGCCACAGGCTGGCAGCAAATGCCTGTGAAATTATTTAAATGCAACGAATACTCAGCCCAATCATGTATAATAAAACCTTTTACTAAATAATTGCATATGTTTTCATAAAAGTAAAATCTATATAATGCAATCTTCAAATAATTAAATACCATTAAGTCTGAAGGTTTTGTAAAAATATGTAAAACTGAGTCATTTGTGTTATTAGGCAGGACTTGGCAAGGCATTAGTACTTAAATTCATTAAACTTATTAAAAATGAATCTACATTATAAAATGCCATCTAGGGGTGAACCATTAGAACAAAACCAAGGTTCAAACCAGTAAAGGTAATGAAGCCTCCATTGCTTTCATCACATGACTTGGTGATTTCGATACAAGCTCTGAAACAAAAGATTTGTAGATATTTCAAAGCTTTATGAAGCAGTGTTTCAAAAGCGCCCAACACCAGCATTTTGCATTTAGTGAATGAACAAATTCAAATTGACAAAAAGTAGCGTTACTCACAATGTCACAATGCATCAGGTTGCAAAAGTTTTATACACAAGGAGTGCGATAAACAGTAATACTCAAGCAGTTAACAAGGGTAGATTTGTGCCGTAAACCTCTTTTTAGCTCTATTCAAAGAACCATGAATACACAAGAACAGTTTGAGTAGCCATGACTAACTAGCTCTCTGACAGCTGCAAAAGCTCTCCATCCAGATTTCTCCATGGACAGATGGTGGTGTGTATGCTGGTCTTACCTGCAGAACTGTCTGGAGTGGTTCATGTTGGGTCCTGCTTTGATGTTTCCCTTCTCAGGGTCGTAGATGGTGGTGGCTCTGGCGTACGCTCCTCCCAGGATGAAGATATAGCCATTCAGAGTCACAGCAGGGGCGTATTTGTTATCTGAACAATGGGAGAATAAAACACAAGTCACCCATTTTGGGGTTTAAAGGTCAAAAGCCTAAAGGAAACCCATTTTTACCCATTTTAAAATCTCTTTCACGTCCATAAGTGAATGCACTGCATTTTGGACCACAAGCTTGCATGCAAGCAGTAGATAGAAGCAGCTAATGAAAGATTTTGATGTTTTTTTATCCTCAGGAATAATGTGCACAGATGAATCATTCAGAGTTAGACCAGGAACATATATTAAAGTAAATAAGGTCAATTGGCTTCATGTTGACTTCAGATGAATGTCTTGTTAAGGCAATCGCACCTCATCAAATAAACTAGATCACAAAACCCATTGTGCAGCAGAGATGTAAACAGTAAGCATATTACGTTTCAAGCAACAGCTTATTAATTTCAACAAAATTCGAGTCTAACAGTAACAGCTGAGGTCATAGTGTCGACTGTCCAATTGTAAATCAATAGCCCTGTTCCAGCACATTATGTTGGCATGAATGTGGTTAACTTCTTTGATTCGAGTAATCAAGCAGGAGAAAACACATAAATAATTGATGAGTGGCAAATTGAATTGAATTCACATTCAACCCAGCAGCTGTGACTTCAACCTCAGCCGCTGAAGAGAGACGCGAGAACATTGAGCTAATTAAATCTTGAGCCTTTTCAGATCTGGAGTGAGACCTCCCGGGAGGAACAGATATTACGGATAATGTAAAAAACTGAGGAAAGAGGAGGAAAGGTAAACAAATAATGGTCAAAAATTTGCAATACTGAACACTAAACAAGGGAAATATTTGATCTCACTTAATCTGTCAGAGCTAAGCGGTGCTAAGCACAAAACAAATAGAAGGAAATCACTACAGTCCATGAGTAAATCTCACAAAACCAGTTAAGAACCAGGCCACATTCCACCCTATAGTAAAATAATACATTTAAAAATAATAATAATAAATCCACCCTATAGTAAAAATGTATTATATTTACATTTTTTGTATATATATATATATATATATATATATATATATATATATATATATATATATATATATTTTTATTTTTTTTTCCTCCTTTGGCTTAAAATTTAATTCTTTACACTGTGACATCATCTGTGTCATAACAAACAAACTAAAAAATAATGAACGAATTAATAAACAAATTATTTGTTTAATATTTTAATATTTAAATTGTGCTTATTTAATCACAAATTATAATTATTATTGCATTATTAAAATGCGAAAATATATTATTTAAATTAATTTCTTTGTTATTTGAAGCAATGTTTAAACAACACAGAAAATGAAAAAACAATTCTTTACATTGTGAAATTATTTGCATGATAATAAAAAAATGCAAACATTTTTTTTTTTTTTTTTGCAATTCAGAAATAATATATATTATTTAAATTGTACATTTCTGTATTGTTTAGAGGAATGTCCTTAAATAAGATTAATACAATTAGATTATTTACATTGTGACATTATCTGCATGATAACAAAATTTAAATAAATAAATAACCTTTTCATTATTGTAAAGCACAGAAAATAATATATATTATTTAAAAAGTAATTTCTGTACTGGTTAAAGGAATGTCCTGCAGTGCATTTGCAGCTCAGTAGACAGTGTTTGTGGTCTATATGTTAATTACCAAAGAAAATTGTTTGGACTCATCCATAAAAAAATTAATAATAATACAATTCAGTTATTTTGCAGTAAAAATGTGGTGAAATGTGACCTAGAGATGTTTTCATGAGATTCAACTTCTACCTTTCTAGAGTTGTTTTCTTGGTGTTATTTGTTTTATAAATTTTTTGATTTGCTTTAATTTATATCTTTTTGGAGTTGGATCTCGCCTGACCGCACATGTTTTAGTATGTAATGTGGCACAACTACTAAATGGAGCTCTTGAAGGAATATCTCACACACACAGCGGCGGCCCTTTTACAGTTAAACAAAGTTTCACACTTCCACAAATGTGGCTAAAACACCAAAGACCTTCATCTCCCCGATGCGTTTCATGGCCACGGCCGCTTTACTTACATGTTAAACACAAAACACAATAAAGTGCAGCGTGAGCGCGAGCCTGTCCCACTGCGTTTTCTGGCCTGTCAAACACAATAAGCCTGCCAGCGGGAGGAAGGTGTTGTCATTCACAGACGGTGGAGCTGACAATGCCCTTCCCTGCCGATAAGACGCACAGAGATGAATAATTGCAAATGGAAATATTAGGCAGATCACTGACTGTCAACAGAGAGACAAACCTCTTACTGCTGACTGACCAAATCAAGCTTCTCCACGGCAGATCTTATCATTTTTTTAGCGCTCAGTGTGACATTGCACCACCAACAATGCAAAAAACACTACTCTTAATGAGGATTTTTGTCAAATACTTTTAGTTAAAATATCTAAAAATCCATAAAAACTACATTTAGTTCAGAAGCAATACTGCATACATGCTTAAGACTTGCTTTCAGAGAATGCATCTTTAACACTAGTGCATTTGTGCATTTTCACATTTTGAAGTATAAACAAGCGCAAAACAAGTGTGAAAAATCTGCAAGTGCAATAAGACAAATACACTGCATATGCAACGCAATCTACAAAAAATCACTATTGCAAGAAGTGTTGATTCTCACCTAAATTTATAAACAAGTGTGAAATTTTTGTGTTTTTCTATATTTTTTATTTTGATGACATGTTTTTTTTGAAAATTTATTAAGGAAAATATGCTGATTTGCTAATTAGAATTTTTTTTTTCTTTGTGCATTTTTTTTTTATTTTTCATCGTGCAAAAATACCACATACACGCTTCAAAAATTTTTATGTCGGTAAGATCTTTAAATTTATTTAAAAGAAGTCTCTACTGCTCACCAAGGCTGGATTTATTTGATTAAAAATACAGTAAAAACAGAGACAGTAATATTTTGAAAATATTTTTACAATTTAAAAGAGCCGTTTTCTATTTGAATAGATTTTAAACTGTAATTTATTTCTGTGATCAAAGCTGAATTTTCAGCATCATTACTCCAGTCTTCAGTGTCACATGTTGATTGGCTGCTCAAGAAACATTTCTTAATATTATCAATGTTGAAAACAGTTGTGCTGCTTCATATTTCTTCGGAAACTGTGACATATTTTTTGATTATTTGAAAAAATAAAGCTCAAAATAACAGCATTTATTTAAATGAGAAATCTTGTTTCGTTATAAATATTTTTACAGTCACATCTGAAAGATATAAATCAGTATAAACATATATTGTGATCAGTTGGGTTTGAACCCAAAACCTTTCCGCTACCTCCCCACATCTAGTTTTCACTGACCTACTCTGCAATTACACGGCTATTTTATTATGCTACACAGTCATTTTAGTTCCTTTATTACTGTTGACCGTTGCCATGGCTTTATCGATCGAGTCGGAAGTCAGATAAGACAATGAAGACTGAGGTGCTTTGTATTTGTTCTTACACAAACACGGCTGCAATAAACATATGATCCCTGGGCCACAATGTCCACAGCGACATCAAAATCAATAAGCGCCTCAGGGTCCATAGCAACATCGAAATCAATAAGCGCCCGGGCTGAGATGACGTTACCGGCTGAAACCCTCAAGAGTTCATTATCAGCCAGCGCAGGTATACCTGCAACACTTGACATCTCTGACGACCTTTCCAGATCACTCAAGCCCTTCACAATAATCCAAATATCATGTTCCTTCTCACATGCGGCTGGCCTTTGGAGATGATGTCAGCCGCCGGCTCTGAACTTTGAGTCACCGGCTCTAAACGCTCATTGTCTACACAGCCGTACGTGTTTGGCCCTGAATGTGCGCGAGTGAATGTCTGCCATCAGCTGTGGAGTTGAATGTCAGAAGTGGTCATATCTCACTATCTGAAGCTTCTGAAGGACTCTCATCTGACATTATTCACATTCGGTTGGTTGGGTTCCATGCAAACATCAACACTGGCTGGAGGAAGAGTTCAATCCACAAAAATGACAACTCTATCATTATTTACTCACTCTCATGTCACTCTGAACCTTTATGCTGTTATTACTTCTGTGGAACTAAAAAGCTGAATCTTTACACAGACCATATTGACATCTTTCCAGCTCCGAAAAGAACAAGAAAACAGCTAAAAAAAAAAACATGAAAGTAGTCCATATGAATTGTCATATATCTATCTCTCTCTCTCTATATATATATATATAATAAATTTATTAAGATGTTTAAGATTAATTTTCAACAAAAACTCAAACTAAATCTGGACAAATTGTATTAAGGGTAATAATGGAATAAAAATATCTCAAATCAGAAATATTGCAATCCAATACAGTAAAATGGATCTATGAACGAAATATCATAGTGGCATCCTTCCAGATTAAAAAAGAACAAGAAAACAGCAAAAAACACTATAAAAGTAGTCCATATGATTCATGAGCTATATAAAGTCTTCTAAACTTCTCCCAGCAGTCGAGTCCTTAGCCATCTTCAAGAATCGGCTAAAACACATCTCTTCCATCTTTATTTGACCCTCTAACTCTAGCATTTTAATTCTATTCTTAAAAAAAAAAAAATAATACTTTTAGACTTGCACTCTATTCATTTGCTGCTTGTTTTCTTTAAAAAAAAAACTAACACTAGCTTTCTAATCTTTTTGTATTCTATCTGTTTTCATTTATTATACTATTAACAAAAGCAAAAAGACCTGTAACACTAGCTTGCTCTATTCTTTTTCTATATCAGTTTTCTTTTTATTATATTATTTTTAAAAATCCCTTGCTACGTGTACTGCGTTTAAGTTAACTGAGACTTGTTATAGCACTTGTATATCAGTGCTGTTTTGCTGATTTTGATTGCTTCCATTGTCCTCATTTGTAAGTCGCTTTGGATAAAAGCATATATATGTAAATGTATACTCACTGAGAGAAGCAAGAAAAGGGAAAAACATCAGAAAATAACTTTTTTGTTTGTTTCCATGGCTATTTTCACAGTGAAAACAAGGCAGCAGTATAATACAGTAGATAAAATAACTAAAGCAAAGTCTATACAGGATGTTTAAAGATTTGTTTTAAATAAAGTGTGAAACTAAACATTGACAATGTATTTTCAAGGGTATTAATGGACAGTTATTTTAATATCATTGTGATGTTATCATATACACATATATATATATATATATATATATATATATATATATATATATATATATATATATATATATATGTATATTTATTTATTTATTTATTTATTTATTTATTTATTTATTATTAGTTTATTTATTTATTTTTATTTTTAGATTTAGACTTGTTAAAAGTTTAGTAATTTAGTAATTTTTATTGTTTGTTATAAATGTCTTTTTAAAATGTTTTATTTTAGTTTCAGTTATTTTGTACATCAAGTTTACTTGATGTTTCAATTTTCAATAACCTTATTACAGCTGACTATAATAATAATAATAATAGGTTTATTTATTTATTTATTTTAAGAAATATTACCATTCAACGAAATATATGCCTCAAACTGCTTAAATTTGAGTCTGTTCCTCACAACAAACATTATATGGGATCAAAAGACAGGAGTTGCATTGACAACTTTATAATGACGTCTCAGAAGTTTTGTGAAACACAGGAGCAGAATCTCTGAGCTTCTTTTGTCGATTGTAGAAAGGGCAAAAATACACCATTAAAGTAAGAACTTTGCATGAAACATTAAACTGAACTAGATAATGGCAACGTTAATCAGAAATTCTCTGCATGCTTTCACGTCATACAAAGCAGGGTAAAATCAAATGTAAGACTTTTTTAAGACCTGCACGAACTAATACCTTTAGTCCATACAGAACAAACCCTTAATCTCAAAATAAATCATGTATATTCGATTCTTTCACTTTAATTAAGCAGACCATGGCACATATTCAACGAGGACTTAATACTGTTTATCAGAAAAAAATAGAGGAAGTGCAAGTTTAAAATATACGTACTGAATATGAATACATACAAATTAAAGGTCTACCAATATTGGGAGTTTGCTGATACAAAAATAATCAGATTAAAGAAAGTTAATAGATTGTGCTGTTACTAGTGAAACATATGTACAGAGTCTTTTTTTTTTTTTTACTCTTTCCTTTGCTTTTAATGGTCTGGTGCTGTTCAGTCTTTTTTTTTGACTTTATCAGAATGGTTTGAAACTTGGTAAAAAAATCAAATCTTTCTGAAAGCTAATTTTCTTTTATATATATATATTGTTTGGATTTATGACTTTGATTTTCTCGCAGCTGTAGAGTAAAACATGTTTTGGAAAATATACATTTCAGATAAAATTACAAAAAATATTTTTTTTTGTGTGTATTTTTAAACTTTTTACATTCTTTGCAATAATCTGCCAAGTGTCTTCTTTAAAAATATATTAAATATAAGTCTGTGTTCCAAAGCATTGAAGGTTAGTGACAATTTAAGTTGGAAACTTCATTTTCAGGTCTATGATGAAAAAGTGGTTAACAGTTAATAAATGCATCATAACTATTCCATAAATATAATTTAGTACCATAAAATCCCTTAAAAAATACCCAGAGGGTTAATTATAAACGATCCCTAAATGCACCAGGACTCTTATTTTGAAAAGCTTTCACTGTACTACTCCACGCTGCTCATTTAAAAAAAATTAGGCATCTGATTTTTTTTTTACAACCATCTACTACAGACTACAATTTAAACACCACAAAGGAAAAACTAAGTTCATCAACAATAGATAAACCGCTGTCCATTTGGCATACATGCACTGTATTTTTAACGCTTTTATTTATTTAATGAAGTCACATCCTTTTGAAATCATAATTAAGTCTTTTGTTATGCTTTTTAAATGCCATTCAAAATGAATAAAACAGACTTTAAACCCTTTTAAGAACCTGCAGGGTCCCTGACAAAACATTAACATCTAAAAATGGACATAGATGCTCCTGGTGATGAATTCTAGAGGAGAAGCATTACGTGTGACTCAGAAGTGTAAAGAATATGAGTCGTGCATAAGTGTGAACGACTGTCTGTCAGGTGGCAGATCAGCCAAAAATGAGGTAGAGAGGACAAATGTTGAGAAACTGTTGAAGAAATGCATACCATAAAAAAACTAGTTACTAGCTAAAGTTGAGTTTTCATCACAGTATACAGTGCAGCTCCGTTCACACTGACAACCGCTGGAGGATGCTGGAAAACTCATTAAAAACAAACGACTTCTGGTCAATTTGTTGCTGTAAAACGCCGTCGCCGTCAAAGGACTTGCCGGGCCGCTTTGCTAAAGAACACACGCGCCCATTAGCTGAACCAAAAATACTCTTTCAGAGATTTCAGACTAACCCCATTCAAGCAGATACAAGCTGTTCATGCATGACTAGAAAATAAACGCCCACAGGCTTCACCAAGACCGCTATGAACTCAGTCGCTTTAAAACAGCCTTGATTATTCATGAACTATCTGATGCATGAGCTTTACAGGCCTTGATGACTTATATTAGAGATTGCAGGTTCAAAAATGTGCTTAAAAACAGCATTAAACTGCTGCAACTAGCAAAATGTATGTTTTAAACAATATTTTGTCTTTCCTATGGTTTTTCTTTTAATATAAACAAATCCAAAACGCATAGGGACTAAACTGAATTAAACATGCACTTTTATAGCGAAATACTATATTCTTGCCAAACGTACTCCAACTACTTTGTTTTATTTACTACTTATTTTTATTTTTTATTTTTTTAAATTATAGGATAGACCTTTGAAGTTTCACGATTTCTGTTTTTCATTGCCCATATTTAAGACCACTTAAAATGATTATTAAGGCTTTTGTTATACCATTAGTTGACTTTTTGTGATCATAAATTTGATCAAATTCAGTTTAAGACATTTTAAGATGTAAAAGTAAAATCAAATTGGTCCAAAATCGACCCATATAATAAATACTATATCCATATAATAAATATATATATATAGTAACACTTTACAGTAACTTCAATTTTAGTTAATATTGATTATTGCATTAACTAACAATAACTAACAATGAGCAGTACATTTGTTTTAGTATTTATTAACCTTAGCTTTGGTCTATTAAATTATATTAACAGATACAGTGATTTTAATTCATTGGTAAATGTTGATATTAACATTTACTAAGAAGAATACAGTAAATGCTTTCATTGTTTTTTTTGTTGTTTGTTGTTGTTTAATTATTGTTGTTTGTTTATGTATTTTTTGTAGGTCGTGTGTGTGTGTGAGAAAGGCTTGCAGCAGTCAGGTGGATATCCAAAATAACTTATTTTAGCAACTATAAATGGCAGATGAAGCTGGTTTCAGGGCGGTTTGAGTGGAGCTCTGTGTGCTTTTTTAATCCACACTTATTTCTGCACTAATGGGGAAACGCTTGCTTTTCCAGCTGTAATGAAACGCCTGAGTCCTGCTCCCGCTGCGTGTCCCTCAGGGCTGCATTCGCCACCGAGATACAGGTTGAAAAAACAAAGAAAAAAAAAAGTTCCTTCCCCCTTGAGCGTCCCTCCACCCACAAGCTCAAGATCTCTGGAGCGTGTCAAAATGCCAAATACTAATGAAGTCAAATACCAGTGAAATACCATGAAGTTACTTTCTCAGTTTCAAAACTGTCTA
This sequence comes from Cyprinus carpio, assembly GCF_018340385.1. Classification (NCBI taxonomy): domain Eukaryota; kingdom Metazoa; phylum Chordata; class Actinopteri; order Cypriniformes; family Cyprinidae; genus Cyprinus; species Cyprinus carpio. Next base: position 1,626,816 of record NC_056613.1, on the reverse strand, counting down.
ATGCAAAACTTTAGACATAAAATGCATCCGATGCGGGGCGTGGGATTGTGGGTGGTTGGTGATTTGTCATTGCACGATGCTTGAACATTTTCTTTTATAGATTAGTTTATGTTATTTTTGTATTTTTTGTGTTTTTATATATTTCTGTACATTTACATATGCACTACTGTTCAAAAGTTTGGCTTGGTTTTTTGAAAGAGGTCTTTTATGCTCACCAAGGCTGCATTTATTTGATTAAAAATACAGGTACAAAAACACAGATATTATTGCAATTTAAAATAACTGTTTTCTATGTAAATACACAGTAAAATGTAATTCGTTTCTGTGATCAAAGCTGAATTTTCAGCATCATTACTCCAGTCTTTAGTGTCACATGATCTTCAGAAATCGTTCTGATCGTACTGATTTGCTGCTCAAGAAACATTTCTGATTATTATCAATGATTTATATTTTTCTGCATTCTTTGATGAATAAAAGTCCAAAAGAACAGCATTTACCGATCATAATCTCACACTTGATTAATTAAAGAACAGCATTTACCGGTATTAATATAAAAATTGTTTTTTTAAAGACATCCTTGCAGTATATGCTATATAAGCTCCCATACGCAGGAGACAGCAGGTGAAGAGCAGAGTTTGCATTTCTGTAACTGTCCCGAGCGCTCTTACCGATCATGGGCGACTCAATAAAGCTCCAGGCGTTGGTTTGAGGCACATATGACTGAAGTACTCCAGCAGAGCGGCCGGCCTCGTTCACCCCTCCAAACACATAGATCTTCCCTCCGCACACAGTCGCCGCCGCTGAATGGACGGGTTTGGGCAAAGGAGCCACCATCTCCCACTGGTTAGTGATGGTGTCGTACCTGGAGAGAAAATGAAACGTCATTTATCCAGAATTCAGAATAATGCTCTATTCGATTCTGACTGCTCATATAGGGTTAAAAGTCTTACAAACACCCAAACCCACTAACAGCACTCATATTTCAAGGATAAATGACTATTAAAGTCAGCCTGAATAAAAAGATGTGGCCCATGGATCTTTAAACGAAGTCTTATCAGTGAGTTTCCACTTCACGCCTGATAAAGCATTAAGAAAATGAGAGTATATTGTGAGGGTTTGGATGAGTTTTTTACTGGCCCTGGGAGAAAATTATGAAAACTCCAGCATTTAAACAGAAGTACAAAGGGACTGTAAAAAATGTGCATGGCTGATCATTACAAATGGTGTCCCTCTCCTATTTAAAGAAGAAAAAAAAACTATTTATATATAGAATACAGAAAATTAAAGAACATTAAGACTTCTTATCAAATATAAAATAAATATAAATATTTTATTATTATATATAAACACATAATATGTTATTAAATATATTATGTAAAATGTTTTAAATAATCAAATTTAAATGAATAAATAAAGAAACTAAATATTATTTTTATACATTTAATATTAATGCATAACATTTAATTATGCAATATAAAAATATATTTCATAAATATCACACATATAAGTGTATGTATACATTTATTAAAATATTAAATAATAATTATTAAACATATTTAAATTATCACAAGATAAAGATACAAGATAAAAATGTTTGTTTACATTATGTATGTGTACTGTTTATTTATTACGTATATATAAATACACACACATGCATGTATATATTTCAGAAAAATATGTTGTGTTTATATATTAAATATCTTTCTATATAACAAATTATATGAATATAAATATAGACGTAAATATTTTCAAAATACATGCTTTGTGCATTTATATATACATAATAAATATACATAGAACACTCACATACAGTATATTATGCAAATAGTACTATAACTAGTAGAAAAAAATGACCATGTAACTAAACGGAAATAAATATTAAAAAAAAAAAGGTGCAAATAATTATTTTCATACTCAGTATTTTTGTTCTCATTTTTCAGTACAAATATCTATACATTATACATAAGATAAATTTACTTGAGATGTAAAATGAAATAAAATATTAAATCCTGTTTTGTAAAAACTATATTAAAATTATGTGGGTTTAAACAAACACAGAAAAATCTGAAAAAGGGATCAGAAAAATAAATGTTTTTCTTTTTTTGACCACACTGGCAGTTATTTTTTAAAGGCATAAACTCACTTAATTTCAATAGATTTTTTCAGAAAACAGGACTTCTGGGACTGTAATCTACTTCTACTTCTCAAGTTAATGTGTCATGATTAGAAATCATTTTTGCAGTGTGGTGCTTTACTACAGTATGTGATCAGACGATGAAAATGGAGAATACAGGACGTTGAAAATGTTTATAAACGAGAGTAAAGCTCAAAAAGCAGCAGTTATTTTAAACTCTTATACAGAAGTAGAGTCTTTACGTTCGTGCATGAAAGCATCTGGCGCACCTGTCTGCTCAGTCGACTCTCTTTAGACATTAAGGTGAAAATACCCTGAAATATTCCTTTAATTTATGCATATTACTGTGCTGCGGGGTTTTGCTCAGTGAGGCGAACGAGATAAACTTCTCCAGCAATCTTCCACACTCGGTCTCTGTTAACTGTGCAGCAGATAAGCGAGACTCCACCACTGTCTCCAAACACGTTTCTGCTCCTCCATTAAGACTCATAATGGTCTCAGTCAGCGAGAACGGCTCATTCCCTGCTCACTTTTCACTCTCTAACAGGTCCTCCTGTAGAAATCAGAGCAGCATCAAAACTCGCTCTTGTATCATTTTGCACAATCCAAATATACCCAGGATTAGATGAGGATCACGTTAAAAAGGCCACGTCCAGTTTAAGAAATCAGCAGTGCAGGAATCAATATGTTTTTGAGGGGATTATTATACTGTATGACAATTAAGCTAATGTGTGTGTGTGTGTGTGTGTGTGTGTGTATACTGTATGACAATTGTGTTTACTGGCAGAACTTTCTACATAGTATGTTTGTGTGTATATATATATATATATATATATATATATATAATTGTTATATATATATATATATATATATATATATATAATATATATATATACTGTATATATATATACACATACATATATACACACATAATCTAAAGTGTGTATTGTATTGTGCCGTTTAAGTGTGTATATTACATTTTTAAATATAAAAAAAACCATTTAATTATATCAATACATACAAGGTAAATACATCTTTTAACATTTAAATATTAATTGTTATTATTTAAATACGACTATTTACAAATGTCATATACACACACACACACTTTAGAAGATGCGTGTGTATCCATTACAATATTATTAAATGGTATTATGTAAAGATATTTTAATAATACACACACACAGTATATTATTTATTTTTATTTATTTAAATTTAATAAACACTAATAATTTTTTGGGGGAATATTTTTTTTCATTAATTTTACCACACACACACACACACACACACACACACACACACACACACACACACACACACACACATTTAGATATTGTTATTTTTTTAATTTAAGTTTTATGTATTTGTTTATTTATTTGCTTACACACACACACACACACACACACACACACTCACACATATATAACATACATACTGTATATACAGAATATTTGCACTGGAAAAATAGAAAATATGTAAAACAATATATTTGTCAACTCTCCTTAACAAGAAACATGATTTGAGGAATCAGTCAATTCTGGAGAAAAACTCTAATCACTTTAAATCACTAACCCCAAGAATCAATAGTGTTGATAGTGGTAATAGTATTAGCCATGCTTAAATGTATTAGTAGATGTTTCTCCACATAAACGCTGATGATCAACAGCGCTGCGTTGAAGCAGATGGCCGGTGAGCGGATGTTTACTCAGAAGCGGGCGGTTCATTGTCATTAATTACACAGAGGGAGAGTGTTATCAGGACACTTCTGCCTCTTCTTTAATGAGACTTTTACAGCCGCGTACAGGAAGGAACTAATCATACGAGGCAGAGACTCGCTCGATGAAAGTGCGGTTATAAATAAAGACATCTGTGGAACAAATGAAAAATGAGTCGGATACGAATTATAGCAATTAGCGAGGAACCACCTGCAGTCATGTGACTTTTCTAGCATACAGTATGTGGCTTTGAAGCAGATTCTGCTTTAATTAGCCAGAACTGTTTTCTTCTTTGTCTTATGAGAAATCAAGGTGAAAATTATTTTTCACTCTGCTAATCTATAAGACGTACAGTACATATACAATGCCATTAACTCTCAGCCATCTGCTTCCATAAATAACAAGAACAGTTATACTTTTTAAAGTTAACTTGAGTTACACAACATAAACAATTAGCCTGTCAGTTAACTAACTTTCACCTAGAACATTATTTTTGTTACCAAAAATATTAAAACATTTTTTGCTAAGTGAAATAACACAGAAATAAAATACTATTTAAATATTAGATGAAAAACTAAATCTAAAGGAAGATTAGAAATATTGCCTTAACTAAATGAAATGCATTTATGTCAAAGCACTAAAGTTACTAACTGGAAATAAACTAAAAGTGCACTTAAACTAAAAATAACTAGCAAATATTAATGTCAAAAAAAATAAAAAAAATAAATAAAATCCAAATAGAAATAAATGAAAAATTATTAATAAAAAGTGTAATAAGTATATAAATGAAATTAAATTAACACTGATTTTAAATATGCCTAAAATGGTTGGAAAACATTTTGGTTTATATTACGTTACATTATTATGCTTTATACTCATTATAATACTATTTATGTATTCATGTATTTACTCATTTACTTGTTTATTTTAATATAACTTCTTTATTTCTTTTTAATCCATTTTATTTATTTATTTGTATTTTTTATTTAATTATTTGTTTTATCTATTTGGCAACCAGTTACTAATATTTACCATTACCAATCACATTCAAACTTCTGAATTAAATAAAATAATCTACTTGGAAACTTTTAGGCAAGGTTTTGTCATGTCAACATTGAAAGGCTGTCTTGACAATTTTTCCTGTTCCAGTCATCTGTATCTTACTCTCATCATGAGAAACCCAAGAGGCTCACAAGAAATGAAAAAGAAATGATCGTTGACTTGTTGTTAATTAGTATTTGGTTCTATAAATATCAGTCACATTCCTATTTCTTTTTGAGGTGTCTATAAACGACTCGACTTAAGCAAACAGGCTGATGTTGCTCCCGCAGCGTTCGCAGTGCTGTAAAACACGCTGTGAATTCTCTGTGTGACAGGTGAACAGAACTGTCTCACGAGAGCTGCGACATGAGACGCCTGGCATGCAGCCGAGGCAGATGGGACGGAGCGGACGGATAGATTTCACATGAATATGTGCTGAAGCAGCGAGTCGACGGTCAGTCAAACCCGTGACACTCATGATGGCGTATCTTCATCTACGGTTACTCAGGCCTCGTCTCTGCGCCAGTGACTTTAATAAGAACTCAAACACCATGAAAGCCTCTTAGCTGAGCCTACAACAGCAAACTCAGTTTAGGGAAAGAGGTCATACAATAAAAAAAAAAAAAACAATTTTCCTTGTTTTTTTAGTTCTGTCAAATGATTAATCATGACCAATCGCATCCAAAATAAAAGTTTGTTTACAAAATATATGTGTGTGTGTGTGTGTGTGTGTGTGTACTGTGTATATTTATAAATACACACACAGGTATGTATATGTTTAAGAGAAATATGTTTATATATTAAATATGTTTATATGTAATATAAATTATATAAACATAAATGTAAATGTAAATGTAAATATTTTCTAAATATATACTGTATGTGTGTGTATTTATATATACATAATAAATATACACAGTACAAACACATATATTATGTAAAAAACAACTTTTATTTTGGATGCATTTGGATACGTTTACATGACTAGCAAACAAACAGCTTTTGCTTTAGTCAACACAGATCGATGGTTTGTATCCTGCCAGAGTCTGACACCCTGAACAACAGCGCCAACACAGAGCAAAGGAGGCACACACACACACACACACACACACACACACCATAAACACCCCTCTCTCACACATACACACACACTGTCTATGACTTTAAATATCTTCTCTTTTTTTTTGACAAAAAAAAAAAACAAGCCAATCCCTTTAAGGCACCTTGGATTAACATGCAAATTTATTTTTTTTTTTTGAATATTCATTTCTGGTGTATTAATTTTTTATTCTACTGTAATCACTAATTATTAAAGTGATCGCTCACCCATAAATGAAGAACATTTCTGCAGAACACAAAAGAAAATATTTTGAAGAATGCTGTGTTCCAAACAGCACAGGACTCCAGTGACTTCTAGTGTATGGAAAAAATACATTTTTCTAAATATCTTCCTTTGTGTTCTACTCAGTGTTATTTTAGGATTGTTTATGTACTATTTAAAGTATTTAATATTTTGAATCAAAATGGTCTTTACATTTCAAGCTTTAATAATATTTTAATTTGTTACATTTTTATTTAGTTCATTTTATGATTTTTTGCCATTCATTTATTTTTTTTTATATTTCTATTTAGCTGTTTCTATTTCTAATGAGCTATTAGCTCATTTCTGTTAGTTTCTAATTGTACTTTTTTATATATTTATACTGAAGTATCACGACTGTATAAGTTGTATCTATTAAAATATGCAGATATAAATTATATATAGGTATATCATTTAATTTATATATTTATTTTATTTATATATATATAATTTTTATATATTTAAACAGACAATTGCATGATTTTTTTGTTTATTGTTTGATTTTGTTTATATAAATCAGCATATTTTAAAAGAGATACAACATTTACTGCAATGATACTGCATAAAATATAAAAATAAAATAAAATGAATGAATGAATAAATAAATATTTAGGTTTTCAAATAATATTATACTTTATTTTATTTCAGCTTTCAATTAAAGAAAACTTTAATTTTTTTTTGTTTTAGTTTAGTTAACAATAACACTGGTTTCACAGAAGAAAAAGGATTACAGGTTTGGAACAACATAAGCGTGCGCAAATAATCACAAACTTGTTTCAGTGGTGGGTGAACTGTCCCTTTAAGAAAGTAAACACAGTAAAAACTGATTTCATGTTGATGCACATTAAATGTGACCTTTAACTGGAGTGACAGCACTATTGCAAGTTTGAACACGTTAAGTCGGCTAACAGTTGGACAAACTGGACCAAGGTTACAACACAGGAACTCCTGTAAACAAACTCATTTCTTGAGCACTTCAATGAACAAGAGAGCCAAAAGACAGATGGCTTTTCCATTCGTCTTGGTAAAAGCAAGGCACCTTCAGCAAGTAGAGGACCAAAACATGGAGAAAATGCTCTAAAACCTGTAGCATCACCACATGAACCAATAACACAAGGCTTTCTCAAGACAACTCGCTTTTGAAAAGATGTAGTTGTGCACATCCCTATCATCGTTTGCTGGGTATTGAGAACGGGCGACCCGAGGGGCATCTGGCATCATTACTGGAGCAGATCGCCATCCATCCATCAGTGAGATGGGATTAGAGAGTCACGCCGGGCCAAAAAGCACACACACACACACACACGGCCAGTCACAGACCTTTCTATATATAATCCATCCAGCTCTGGAGCGGCTCCCGAGTCAAGGTTACGTCTGCTCTCTCGATGAGAGGCGCTCTGCTCTGCTGTAAAGGCCGTAAATCTGCCGGAGGGAGCCGCTGATCAATGTCTTCCCTTCTCCATCCGTTATGTTTTCCCTTAAAATACACGGCCGACGCTGCGGTCTAATCACTTTCCCTCATCTGAGAGGTAGATGGCTGATGTACGGTCCAGCTGCGAGTTTGAAAACCAGCCAAAACACACGAGACCCATTGATCTTGTCAGATCTCTTTGTCAGATTGATTGTGATAAACGCCTTTGCCTCTTCAGAATAATACAGCAGGTTATAGAGGAATATGGTTATGCATCCTTTCTCTGTTCAGTGAGCAGTGCTTTCAGTTACAACACATATTATGTTGCTTCTCTAATTTTACATGCAGGTGTAGCTGAAATCACAGCACAGCATTTGACTTTATCTTATGTGTATTTGATTTCATCAGATGACGGCTCGATTATCAGGATTTTTGTGCAGATTGACATCTTGGAAGGGAGAACTGGTTATGTAGTCTTAAAGGGTTAGTTCATCCAAAAATTAAAATTAGCCCATAAATTACTGTACATGACTTTCTTCTTTCAGACGAATCCAGTCTGAGTTATATTAAAAATTGTCTTTGATCTTTCAAGCTGTTGCATGCATCAGTCCAAAAGAAGTTAAATAAAAAGCGCCCATCCAATAAAAAAAATAAGTGTCTCCAGGGGGTGTACAAAGGCCTCCTGTGGCAAATCGATGCATTTTTGTAAGAAAAATATCCATATTCAAAACATAATAATCACTTTAATCTAGCTTGTACCAACAGTAGTACACAGAAGCATCTCTGGCCGGATGACGTATGGAGGTCAGAGCTGCGCATGCGCCGGTGAGTCTTGTGAAAACCGTTTGTTTAAAGGATCAAATGAAGCAAAGTTTTCTTCCTTTAGCAAAGGAAACCCAGTCTCCTCTTGGATAATATCGAAATCCTCTGACATACTTCTTTACAAATCCTCGTTTTGCACTTCTGATTAGTGACCATTGTTTTATTTTGATCTCTCGGCGCATGCGCATCGCTGACCTCATACGTAATTCCCCTAGAACTGCTTCCGTTTACAACAGTGAGTGCAAGCTACATTTAAGTGATTATTAGGTTTTGAATATGGATATTTTTCTTACAAAAATGCATCGATTAGCTATAGGAGGCCTGTGTTCACCCCCCGGAGCCATGTGAGACACTTTTTTTTAATGGATTGGCGATTTTTATTTAACTTCTTTTGAAACAGCTTAAAAGATTGAAGACAATTTTTTATTTAACTCTGACTGGATTCGTCTGAAAGAAGAAAGGATGACTTGAGGGTGAGTAATTTATGGGCTAATTCATTTGGTTGTCTGACAACAGAAACAGTAAATATATCAATGAAAACAGTTTTACACAGAATTTAGCTGCATCAAAATACAGTATGTGGGCACAGAGAGGCAAACAAATGTAATAATAAATAATAAATGTACGTTTCATGTTCAGAATAAGTGAGTTGCCCCGTCCTGCGAAAATGTAAACAGGCTTGTGTGAGTAAATTGCTCAGTGCGAATAAAGCGAAGTAATGGGAACCTGGTATTTCTGTTCTTTTTTTCATGTGTCTAATAGACATGAACAAGTTCATTGAAAAATGTCTATGATCTTTGAAACATGTCTAAGTCTTCATGCATACCATGATAATTTCACTAATAATAAACATACATTAGCATAAAGCATCCATATTTGTCCATGCCCATATTGATTAGAGTATTAAAAACTTGAAAAGTATGAATTTAAGGTACATTTAGAACAGATAAAAATAGTTTTTTGTTGTTCTTGTGTGTGTGTGTGTGTGTGTGTGTGTGTGTGTGTGAGAGAGAGAGACACTGTGTCCATTTGGTGAAGTGCAGACTTTAAGCTTTACTTCAAGGGGTTGAACAAAATTATAACATAAAAAGCTTAGGAATTACAACCATTTTTATACACAGTCCTCCCATTTACAAGGGCTCAAATGTAATTGGAAAAATAAATATAGGCCTAATCATAAATAAAATGTTCATTTTGTTGAGAATCCTTTGCAGGCGGTGACTGCCTTAAGTCTGGACTCATGGACATCAGCAGAGACTGGGTTTCTTCTTTGTGATGCTTTGCCAGGCCTTCACTGCAGCTGACTTCAGTTGCGGTTTGTTTGTGGCTCTTTCTGCCTTTAGTTTTGTCTTCAGCGAGTGAAATGCAGCTCAATCAGGTTGAGATCAGGAGATTGACTCGGCCATTGCAGAATACCTTCAAAAACTCCTGGGTTGATTTTGCTGTATGTTTTGGGCCATTGTCTGTTTGTACTATGAAGCGCTGCTCAATAAACTTTGTGCATTTGCCTGAATCTGGGCAGAGAGCATATCTCTATACACTTCAAAATTCACCCAGCTGCATCTGTCACATCATCACTAAACACCAGTAACCCAGTGCCACTGGAAGCCATGCTCCTGCCATTACACTGCTCCGTGTTTCACAGATGATGCTGTGTGCTTTTATCATGAGCTGTTCCAAGACTTCTCCATACTTTTTTCTTCCCGTCATTCTGGTACATGTTGATCTTAATTTCAGTCATCCAAAGAATGCTTTTACAGAAGTGGTCTGGCTTTTTAGATGTTTTTTGGCAAAGTCTAATCTGGCCTTGTTTGCACCTTGTGGTGAAGCAATAGCATCCAAATGAAAATGACACACTTAGAATCAACTCCAGAACTTTTACCTGCTTAATTGATGTATAAATAATGAAAGAACAGCCCACATCTGTCCATGAAACAGCTTTTGAGTCAATTGTCCAATTACTTATGGTCCCTTGAAAAAGGGGGGAAGTACATATTAAAGAGCTGTTATTTCTTAACATTTCCTTCAATTTTGATGAGAATACCATCTAATTAAAGCTCAGAATGTGCACTTTAATTATACCACTCATTACATATCTGTAACGTGAATATGTTTTGGTCAACAGCTAATATAATAAAATTTGTGCCTGTGTCCAAATGTATATGGACCTAACTGTACACACACACAAACACACACCCTGATGCTGTAGATGTTGTATCACTTTTGAAATATGCTGATTTCTGATTTAAATTAAAATCATTACAATAATGTGACTTGCTTTTGACAGCGATGGGTAATGAGCATTCTTTTCTTTTCTTTTTTTTGCATCAGGGAAAATCATAATGTGTGTAATTTTCATAAATAGCACAATTAAAAAAAAAAAAACAAACAAAAAAAAAACATCTAAAAGCCTACTGAAAGGGTAACCATCCAAAACACTCTAGCAACCATCCATAAAAACCCTAGCAACACTGCAGCGACCTTGACAGAAGCAAACTCATATCTACATCATAAAGTGTAAAAGAAGTTACGGAAAAAATACCAATATAAAAATATTATATGTATTTGCATTTTCTATGAAATGCTCAAGTAAATATATATAGGGAGAATTTGAACATTCATTTTTCTGCTTTTGAAACCGTTTTTAATGAGCCCTGAGAAGTGGATTATGATTAAAAGATCAGAGAAAATGCCTACATTAGAAGTTCAAGAGCATTTTTGAGTCTATTCATTGACAAAATCAGCTGAATAAATTTTGCATGAATGATAAACTGATGTTAATGGAAATCAGTCCAAGGTCAATGTCTGTGGTTTCCTAGAACTACCTGAAAAACCCTTAATTAGACACAAGCAGAAAATAAATCACAGGATGTCATCAGGCCGGCTTTGACAAAATTATCACTCGCCAAGTGCCAAATGTGAGGAAAAAATTCACTTAGAAATATGTTTAAAATTCACACACCATTAGAATGTGTTAAAAAGTTAATTTAGACTTTGTCTTCAACTAACCTACGCAAATGTCACAACAGGATTTTATGGCAAACTCAAATGTCTTCGGTTATTTTTTTTTTATCTGAATCCTTTACATCAGTGTTATTTTAGTACTTGACTAATATAGTTTTATTAACATAGTTTTTATTAATATTTTGAATTAGTATTCTTTTTATTTTCTGTTGTCATTGAAGTTAAAGTTTAATTAAAAAAAGTCTTTATATAGCCTTTATTAATTTTTATAGCTTTTTTTCTTTTTTTATTTTTTTATATATATATATATATATATATATATATATATATATATATATATATTATATATATATATATATATATATATATATATATATATGAATGCAAGATTTATATAAATATTTATTTAATGTTTATTACATATGTATGTGTATGTGTGTGTGTATATATATATATATAAACAAACACAGTAAATATGTAATATAGAATAAATATTATTTATTTCAAGCAACTTATTTATTGATTTTGTTTCAGCTTTCTATAACCCTGATACACACAAACAGATGTTCTGTTTCTCCCATCTGTATGACAACATAGTTCATATCTCATCCTCTCCTACAGCACCAAATTCAATCCGATCCAGAGATAAACAGATGTTTTCGATCGACTACGTGTCTGCAATGATCCAAAAAACAGTCGGTACGATTAGTCTTTCCATGAGGCTTCATGTGCACCAAAACAAACAAACAGCTTCAGGAGTCACTCCAGCTCAAACTGGAACAGACAGCCATCAAAGACGCTGAATTTCCGGAAATAAATACAGTGCTTGAGCAGCAGAGGACTGTTTTTATCATGTTTGGCCGAACTGCAGTGGTTCATTGACGCAGAGGAAACGAACGGATCAAGAGACGCCCATTAAATGCCAGCTGTGGCCTCACAAAGCACACAATGGACTTTAGAGAATGAAGACACTGCTATGATGAAGTTACAATAGTCTATAGACTTTAGAAGGGCTGTAACCCTTCGACCCACGACTGCACACCGTCACACAACTCCAACCTCTTCATTAAGTTTGCGGATGACACGACTGTGGTGAGTCTCATTAGCAACAGAGATGAGACAAACTACAGGAGCGAGGTTAGCCGCCTGGCCGGGTGGTGCAGTGACAACAATCTCTCTCTGAACGTGGAGAAGACGAAGGAGATTGCTGTTGACTTCAGGAGAGTGCACACTCAGCATGTTCCTCTGACCATCAACGGTGCGACTGTGGAGAGAGTGAGCAGAACTAAGTTTGTTGGTGTGAAGATCAATGGTTAGTTATCCTGGACCGACAACACTGCAGCACTGGCCAAGAAATCACAGCAGCATCTCTACTTCCTCTGCAAACTGAGGAGAGCCAGAACCCCAGCCCCCATCATGTGCACCTTCTATAGAGGCACCATCGAGAGCATTCTGACTCGCTCCCGAACTTGCCCCCCCGTCCCTCTTCTGCCCCAGGCACCATTGAACTATGACCCCCCCCCCAGATCCCACATCTCCAGGTCCTTCCATCCCCCCTCCCTTTTACATACGATGACATGCACCAGTCACTTTGTGCAGCAGTGGTCTGCTCACTACCTCATTCACCATGGAACTGATGTCATTCTACCACCTCATCAGTCAGTTTAAATAAAATAACTGCTCTTGAGCCCTTTGTCACTTTAATCAGACTGAATAAGCTATTTTTATGCACTAAAAATCTTTTTATCTGCACTGTTTGTTCACTGGTTTTGCACTCTATCTGCCACGTGCCTTGCGCTGCTTTTATTAAACCTTATTTTTATTTTTTTCTATTATGTCTTTTTTACATTCCCTTATTGTATAGTTTTCTTATATTTTATATTTTATCAAGATTTTTAGGCTCTACTGTTAGTGTTATCTGTATGCACCGGGGGTCTGAGAGTAACGCAATTTCGATTCTCTGTATGTATGTACTGTACATGTGGAAGAATTGACAATAAAGCAGACTTGAATTGACTTGACTAACCACCCCAGACAGTGAGGAGGACAAGAAACGGCCAAACTCGTTTTCATTCCTGTCAAAAATTACCCTGACTAAGGTCTATTGAGTGGCAAGAGACAAAGAGACAATCAACGGGGTCTGAAGATGCACTTTGTCGGAGTGGAAGTACGTCAGAGATGAAGGCACAGCAGCAGACGGTGATCTATCAGCTCTTTAATCCCATGCTGTGTTGAGTTTTGACGGTGGGACGCTCTTTCTTTGTATGGAAGGATGGGTGTGGCTTTGTTTGTCTTGTGTAGAGGAGCGGCCGACTGGCTGGGAGAGGCTCCATTCATTTACAGGGGAAATCAAGAGCAACTACTCGTACTCTGGTCTCGTCCTCCAGGAAAACAATCAAAAGATGTTCATGAAACCAAAAGCATTTCAAAACCAAAACATGCCCTATACCATCATTATTATCACTCAAAATTCAGGGTCAGGGATTTGGACCTAATCTTAAGTCTCCTCTGCTCACCCAGGCTGCATTTATTTGAGCAAAAATATACCAAAATCAGCAATGTTGTTGAATATTATTACAATTTCGAATAAGTGTTTTCTATGTGGATATATTTTAAAATGTAATTTATTCCTGTGATGCAAAGCTGAATTTTAACCCTTTAACTGTCACCCCCATTTTTGAACATAGACGTGAAAGTGCACTATCCAAATTTAAATTGTTATAATTCATGAACGAAAACATTTTGCAATATGAAGTTGATGTACCATTTCCATGGCAATGCAATGTCTGATTTTAAAATGACTTACACAGGATGAACTTACAGGATGAATATACTTTATGATGATTTCTAAAAGTGAAAGGGAAAATAGCAACGAAAAAATACTTTTTGTGACAAAGGTCAAAACCTGTTATGATGTAGATTTTTTTAGGGGTGCGCTCTTGTCATAAATTAATCTATTACTGTTCCTACATAATTTGTAACAAATAACAGCGATGAAATATCTATTTAGAAGTCTTAGACCTTTCCAACAATATATAGTTTGTCATGATTAGATTAAGAGGTTCAGCATCTTTACTCCAGTCTTCAGTGTCACATGATCATTCAGAAATCATTCTAATATGCTGATTTGCTGCTTAAGAAACATTTATGATTATTATCAATGGCAAAAACAGGTGTGCTTCATATTTTTGTGGAAATTGTGATACAGTTTTTAGGATTCTTTGAGGAATACATTATTTTTATGTATTTTTTTTTTAAACATTATAAATGTCTGTTATTTACTGTTATTTTAATACATTTAATGTGTCCTTGCTGAATAAAATCAAATTCTTTAAAAATGAAATATTTATTTCTTTAATAAAAAATATATATAAATATATAAAATAAAACCTTTGAATGGTAGTGTAATTAATTGTAATTGTAAACAACTGTACTTTTTACTTTAAACTTTTTCATCTTTGGATTAACATACACTGCTGAATCATTCATATTAATACCAGAAATGTGTATTAATAAAGTAAATAGAGTTTACTAATTGCATGCTTATAATTTCAGGTTTACAGCATATACTTGGTGATCCATGTTTTTGGCTGAAGAGCAATAATCAAAACAATATTTCCTTTTTGGTTATGATTACATAACATTCCCATTATATCAGAGCACAGTCAAGTTCAGATTTAGTGCTTTAATTGGAGCAGTTGTGCATTTGGCTTAAGCGAGCGTCACACAGCATTGTGAGAGTGCCAAAGTCATGACTGCATGACACCGAGAAAATAAACTCCCCAGAGCCGCTGCTCACCCCTCTGCCCCTTGTTTTCACTCCCACTCCTACAGTAATTTCAGAGCTAAAGACATGGAACGACAACTCAAAGTGCAAGACTGTGGCTTTACGACCAGAGTCCATCATCAAAGAGCAATTAAACAGTAAGTGTTGCTGATTGGGCTGGAACGGGGCACGCTGTCAGAATAATCAGCGTCCTCTCGCTGCCGTCAGTGGGCTGGACTCGAGGGGTGTGGTATTTCAAGACTGCGAAAGGTTAGGAGACGCCCGGCGAGAGCACACCGTCAGCCACCGCGATTAGTACCAGGATTCAGTGCACAAATATGACATTTGATGAGCCAGTGTGAACATGTGGTGCAAATACACAGGCTGTGTTTGTGTATAATGCCGTCAAAATGAGAATTCCTTCACCCACTAAATACAGCTGTCTCAACATGAGCAGTCTGCCATGGAGCTCGACTTCATGCAGATTTCAGAAATTAGAAATGCAATGATCATGCTAGTAGGTGTAGTACTTGTACTCACTAAAATGCTCTAAGAATGCATGCAACTATCATTGTAAATAAAATGGAGATGCTCAGCAATGGCTGGAAACTTCATGCAAATCTTTCTTTTCTGTAGCATTCTACATTCTGTTACAAAAAGGATATACATTTTACCAAACCTTTTTAACTCCAAACTTTTCCAGAACCTAATTATTAACAATAATAATCACAAATCGCCTAAAATATTATCAACAACATATGATTTTACAACATTTTTGCCCTGATTGGAAGGTAAAATTATTATATTTTTTCCTTTGAAATAACATGCACTAATGAATTCTTCACAATAAGACCAGGAATGTGCAATGCAATGCAATGCAATAGAATAGATTAGAATAGAATGAAATTAAATGAAATAAAAATACATTTCAAAATGCTTTCTCAATGCATATTCCTGGTCTTCATGTGAGTGATTTATCAGTGCACATCAGTCCAAAGGAAAAAGAGGTTTTACCATGCAGTCAGGGAAAACAACATACTGTAGGTCATGAGTATTAAAGCAGTTAGTGATTATTATTGTTGTGCATTGAGAAAGTAAACAGAGCATATCCTTGCATATATTTTATCCATCATGTTCAAAAAACCATGATATCAGGTTCAATACTGTGCTAATGTACTTGCGCTCACTAAAATGCTCTAGGAATTAAGTATACTTGCAATATTCATTGTTAATAAATTGTAGACGCTCAACAGTAGCTGCTAACTTTATGCACATCTTTCTTTTTATGGCATTAAAACAAAATTTACTAAGCCCAAACTTCTGAAGAGTAGTGTATCTAATGCAGTAATCACTAACTGCTTAGATTATTACCCAAGTAATCAGACCTATGATTTTTGGCTTGATTGGATGAAAAAAAAAAAAGTCTTGTTTTTCTTGAACAAGACCAAGAATGTGCATTAAGAAAGTAAATACAGCTTATTTATTTTCCTGCTGACTTGAGAGCGTACTCTGACATACAATTCAGAAATTATGGATGGAACAACCTTGATATCAGCTTCATTACTGTGCTAATGGACTTATTCTTGCACTATTCATTGTAAATAAAATTGAGAGGCTCAGTATAATCAGTAACTATGCAAATCTCTCTTCTTTGTGGCATTAAAAAGACTGAAAACCAGCCAAATAAGTACTTGCATGAAGTTACCAGTCATTATTTTCATTATTTTTATTTACTCACTTAACTTGCACTAGCAAAAAAATAAAAAATAGCCTTTGGCAATTAGAGAGGTGTATATATCCTCAATTCCAAAACCTACTGAGCTGCATCCAGAGGGAGCATTTTAAAACACACTCTGCAGCATTATGATGACTTCTAAGATGCCCGTTCAGCCAAAATCGAACAAAAACATCACAAATATCCTACGGGGAGAATGCACTGCGACAAGCTTTTATCTATTTTCTAGGTTGTTTGTCTATTATTTACATTTGGCTTCTTTTAGGCTCATTAGTCATCCAATCCTCTGGAAACTCCACAGATGTTATGAAGGTTGCAGGTACAGACGTGCAGCTTTTTATCTCACAGAGCACCAGAGCAGCTCACAAGTTTACTTGAGTTCTGACGTGATCAGGCAGCTGTCTATGTAGACAGTTTACAGCAAGGCAACTCACTGAGTTTCCAAACAGAGCTATAAGAGCGAATCGATGACAAGAGCACCTTGCTGCTGCTCCCGATCAGCCCGACTGACTGAAGACATCATGTGATCGCAGAACAAGTCATGCTTATGAGCGTGAAACTGCAGGCAAGATGGTTGGTGGGCTGTAAATTAGGAGTCAGCGGGGTGCAGTGGGCGGTCGCTCTCTCTCACAAACCCACTAACGAACCTCCAGGCTTCTGTCAATCATTCATATGCACACAACAATGGTAGAGCTCAGAGAAATGACCGGTTGGAATCTGATTATCTGGCTTTAATACACTTTCAGAGTTTACAGGCTTTCTTCTTGTAGAAAACCATCATGATATTGATGACATCAACTTGTTTGCATGATTTTGCCTTTTGACAAAAAGCTGTTGAATCCAATATACTGGACATTTTTCAACAGAATGCAATAATAAATAATTTAAAAATAATTAAATAAATAAATAAATAAATAAAAATCCAATTTAAAAAATCCAATATATTGAAAAGGCTGTCAGACTGACATTTAAAATAATGCAATATATAGGCTACAAATATATACATATATAATTTATATTTTTTCGATATTGAATCGAGGATACTGAAAGAAATTCTGTATATATCTTGCATTTATAACAAATACATAATTTTTTTAAATCGATAAAATGACAAAAATGACACACAGTATATCTATCTATCTATCTATCTATCTATCTATCTATCTATCTATCTATCTATCTATCTATCTATCTATCGCTGTTTTTGAAAAATTATATATGTATATATTTGTAAATATAAAATATTTATATATATTATTTTTAATACATTAAAATACATTTTTGTATTTTCACAACAATTTATTATAGTAAAACATGTATACAAAATAATATACAAACAATACAGTAAACAATATTTTTATATTTATAATAAAATAGATTAAATGTTACAATATTTTATGATTTTTGTACTTTCAAAAAATCTATATTAAATCAAATCTATAAAAAATTATATAATTTTTTATAGATTTGATTTAATATAGATTTTTTGAAAGCATAAAAATAATAAAATATTGTAACATTTCATCTATTTTAAATATAAAAATATTGTTTACTATATTGTTTATATATATATATATATATATATATATATATATATATATATATATATATATATATATATATATATATATATATCACTTTAATATATATATATATATATATATATATTAAAGTTAAATTACTGAACCTACCTATGAGAGCCTGAGAACAATGCTCATTTTAGAAGAAAATTTCAGATGGCACCTAGATATATATATATATATTATATAATTTTACATGTCAGTCAGACACCCTTGGCATGTGAGGCCATTTGTTGAAAGAATTCTAAAAAAGTTTGACTAATGAAACATTTTTTTTTTTTTTTTTTGGTCAGAATAAGCTACACTGTGAAGCTCAGCTTTATGCTGATAGTCAAAAGTCTGGCTTTACAAGATCAGAATATAGAGCCGACAGAAGCAGTGAGATGGAAACTGGATGTTAGTGCCAGAAGAATGAATACAAATTGATTCTTCATGTCATAAGAGTGATTCTGCATGAAGAAATGAGTATATTTCAATATTCCCAACTATAAAAAGATTTTCAGTGCATATGTGGGTTTTTGTTTGTATAATGTTGTTTTTTTTTTTTTAATTATGCCTTGTCGTTCTGACATTCAGTTCCTTTTAAAGCGCCTGACTGTGTCACGACCTCAGTGTAACGGTCGATTATAGGTAAAGCGATCCAATCTCCTCCATGCATCTGTGTCACCAAAATACTCCCTCCATACTTCAGCACAGATCCAATTATCAGATTGGCTCCCAGCACAGAAAGAGCTGACTACACTTCAAACCGCAGCTTTATTGCATGGTACCTTTCCACATTATCCAGGTTCCCGGCCACTCCGAGTCCTCCGATGGTGTAAAGCTTGCCGTCGTACACCACGCTGTTGTGCCGGCAGCGCGGGACTGTCATCCGAGACACCAGATTCCAATTATCCAGCAGGGACATGTAGCACCACACATCTGCCAGCGTGACTCCAGACTCAATGCCACCTAAAGAGGGTACAAGCCCAAACAAATGAGTGCTGAAGTCTCAATTTACACCCTCCAACATCACACCTCCATTAATACACTGCTGATGAAGAGCTTTAGCTGCTTCCAGAAACATGCACCTGTGTCCATTTTAGTTTAGTTTAGAGAGACAGACAGATATTTATAATATAAAAGCCTAATATTTTATAAATCTACTTATATAAGAACTCTCCATAAATTTAATATTTTTATATAAATATAAAATGTATATTATATAAACAAATCAATGCAACTTTATATTTTTCTATTTCTGTTTATACTGATATATATATACCCTTTATGTGATTCTATACATATATTTATTTATCTCTTATAAAATAAAGTGAAAAATATATTTATTAATTTATACAATTATCACAAAGTGTGTGCATATAAATACATTTTTTTTATTTCTTTAACATTTGTTTTATTTTGTAATATATATACAAAATGTAAAAAAATATATAATTTTGTATATATATATTATTAAATATATATAGTTATATATATATATATATATATATATAGATATATATCTATATATATATATATAGAGTAATAAAATATATAGTTTATATTATTTATTTTACATTTAAATAAAAATTGTATATTATATAAGTAAACCAATACATCTCCACATCTTTAATACAACTCTTTATATATTTTTCTCTGCATTAATTTCGGATTTTGTTTTCTTTATTCTGTTCACATTTTATGTGGTGTGACAGACATGCTTAATGTAAAAAAAAAAAAAAAAAATTAAACAGTATTTTACTATTTCTTTTAAAGTTATGCTTTTGTGAGCTCATAATAACTGAAAGACTGCACAGAATACATACCAGGATCATTTAAAATAAGTTACAGAAGGAAAATGCAATTTAAAAACATATAACAGCAACTAAGACATACACTTTCCTTTTTACGATTATAATAAATGAAATCTAAAAATCTTGATGTCCATGGATGTATTATTCACTACTCACACACAGTTTTCACGAACAAATCGCTGCTGCAGCTTTAGAAATGCATCTTTCCTGCACTATTGATTTTATCCCACTTGATTTGTGGGATATTTAACATCATAATTTGACACACAGCCAGTCGTAAAGACAGATATGAGGAACAGCCATCTGCCTTCCCATCATCCCTCAGAGCGTGAGCTGCTAAATATAAAAGCAGACACCTGAAGGGGGGACCTGCGGGTGGAAGTGAAAAATTGTAGTGTTGATTACCTGACAGGTAGATATTATCCCCCGCCGATATGACG
The DNA here is from genome assembly GCF_018340385.1 of Cyprinus carpio. Classification (NCBI taxonomy): domain Eukaryota; kingdom Metazoa; phylum Chordata; class Actinopteri; order Cypriniformes; family Cyprinidae; genus Cyprinus; species Cyprinus carpio. The sequence goes on along the minus strand of NC_056613.1, from coordinate 1,606,052 downwards.
GAGAAGAACTCGCGGTTGTAGAAAGGCAGGCTGGCCAGGGGGTACCACTTGTTGTTCTGAGGGTTGAAGCAAGTGACGGCTGTCAGCGAGCGCTGGTTCATGCCGATGACCTGGCGCCCCCCCACCAACACGATCACCTCAGCGACACCTGCGGAGACGCACGAGGAAACAAACACCTTGACATTCACAGAAATAACCTGCTCAAAGCAACACATCGGACCAGATTACACTGATCTGCTCTCTTACTGATGCATGCTGGGTGTTTGTGAGGGTTATAACGGCAAAACCAGCTGATACTGTCACCGTATTTACACTAGCAGTCAAAACTTTTTTATATTTTGAAAGACGACAAAAATAGGGTCAGTAAGGCTCCATTTATTTAATCAAAAATACAGTAAAAACAATACAATTGTGAAATATTATTACTTCACTATTATTATTATTATTACAATTTATTATTGAATATATTGAATATATGTTGAAATGTATATATGTCTAGAGTTATAAGTGTATTTTTTTGGATTTTTTAATCATTTTTTCTGTGGTCTATGATCCTTCAGAAATCATTCTAATATGCTGATTTGCTGCTCGAGAAACATTTCTGATTATTATCAGTGTGGAAAACATTTGTGATGCTTCATATTTTTGTGGAAGCCAAATATATGAAGGGAAAGCTCAATAGAAATCTTTTGTAACATTATAAATGTAATTACTATCACTTTTGATCAATTTAAAGGGGTAGTTCACCCCAAAATTCTGTCATTAATTACTCACCCTCATGATGTTCTAAACCCGTAAGACCTCCGCTCATCTTCAGAACACAAATCAAGATATTTTTATGCATTCTGAGAGCTCTCTGACCCTCCCATAGACAGCTAGGATCCTTACACGATCAAGGCACAGAAATGTAGCAAGGAGATCGGTAAAATAATCCATGTGACATCAGTGGTTCAACCATTATTTTACGAAGCTACGAGAATACTTTTTGTGAGCAAAAGAAAAAAAAAATATGACTTTACTCAAATTTGTCTCCTCCATGTCACCCTATTGTACGTACGCTTTGATTCAAACAAAAACAACGTATCCGTATGGCGCAGCTGACACAGAATAGCATACACTGTTTACGACAATTTTTTTTTTCTTTTGCGCAAAAAAGTATTCTTGTAGCTTCGTAAAATTATGGTTGAACCCCAGATGTCACATGGATTATTTTACCGATGTCCTTGCTATGTTCTGAGCCTTGATTGTGTAAAGATCCTTGCTGTCTATGGGAGGGTCATAGAGCTCTCGGAATGCATAAAAAAAATACCTTAATTCATGTTCCGAAGTCTTACAGGTTTGGAACAACATGAGAGTGAGTAATTAATGACAGAAATTTCATTTTTGGGTGAACTAACCCTTTAATGCGTCCTTGCTGAATTAAAGTAATAATTTCCTTCTTTATTTTATATAAATCTTACCCTAAACTTACTTTTTCCACAAAAATATGAAGCAGGACAACTGAAGGATCATGTGACACTTAAGACGTTGTAGCGATGCTGAAAATTCAGCTTTGCATCACAGAAATAAATTACATTTTAAAATATATTCAGATAGAACACAGATATTTTAAATTGTAATAATATTTTTGAGAAGAGACTCATTTCAGAAACATTAAACGTACACTTTTGACTAGTACTGTAATGTACAAGGGTTTATAAGGCCATGTGATGAATAACTGGAGCTTAATGCAGTAAATATGAAGCAGACAGAAGTGAACTGTGTACTTTTTGACATGCAAGTTCAACAACCAAACAATGCATTTAATAGAGCAGTTTTTTGTTCAGAGCGAAATTATCTACAAACAGAAGCTGTTTTCTGATCAATTATGAATGTGTTTTCTCTCTACAGTGAATGAAGTCTCTACGCTGACTGCTTATGCCACATCACGGGCCTTTCATTCTGTAATTCATTTTATTCTGACACAGAAACACAAAAAAGACAAAAGAATATGGAAAAAGGGATATGACAAGGAAAAAATAATAGCCTCTTAGTCAAAAACATGATAAATTTTGAGGAGATAACAAATGTTCCCTGCTAAAAATGAGGCATAACTCAACACAGACTGACGGAAAACATCCAGAGCGCTATCAGCAAAGTTTGCCCTGACAAAAATATACAAGTATATTTCTATTTAAAGAAAAGTACAGACTGACTGGCATGAAAAAGGCTTCAGGCGCCGTTATCCTGTACTAGCTGAAAGTACCCAACACGATCTTATCATCTGAATTAAAATTCATGACATCGTCTTGAAAAATGAATAAATAAAAGAAACAGTGGATCGGTGCAGAAAGTGTCAGGCCTCTGTAACAGGAGAAAATTAAATGTCATTGTTCGCATCTTAAAAAAGGTTTTAAAAAAAAAACTTTGATTTCAAATTCTGAAATACAAAAATGAATGATCTCTGGGGACTTTTATTGTCTCTGTGTACTTTTTTCCAATACAGTGATTCAATAAATTAAACAAAGACTCATACAGTAGCACACACTGTTTAAATCTCTCTGAGGAGATACAGCAACAATGAATTGCAGCTGCTGATAATGTTATTTATTTCAATGTGTCTGTCTGTTTTAGTACCAGATTTCCTAGAGGATTTTCCTATGAACACAACGACACAAACAAAAAACTATACTGAATGCAATTTGAATGCATGCACTGAATGCACACAATAAACTGATATATATTATAAAGTGCATATATATATATATATATATATATATATATATATATATATATATACACAGTATAGTGCTGTCAAATGATTAATCACGTTTAATCACATTCAAAATAAAACGTTTTTTTGTTTAAATATATGTGTGTACTGTGTTTATTTATTATGTATATATAAATACACACACAGTATATATTTAGAAATTTTTTATTTTGGATGCTAGTCATCATTTGAGAGCACTAATATATATATATATATATATATATATATATATATATATAATATATATATATATATATATATATATATATATATATAGACACACACACACACACATTCATTAAATAAAAAAAATATAATTTTGTTTGTTTTATATAGTGCAGTCATGCACTTACTGCATATGAAAAAATTAAATTCAACAAAAAATGACAATACAGATAGATATATAAATAATACAGATATAATTTATATATATTATTAAATAATTCTACACACACATACATATATATTAATTAAAAAAAGTTATATATTTTATACAAATATCTCTTCAATTTAAGGTAATTTTTTTTTTTTTAATTTTAACTATAGTTTAAAAGTGTAACTGCTAAAAATGACTATATACATTTTTAGAATAAAATATTATTTAGATTTTATGTATTTTATTAAGCAAACATCTATTTTAAATAAATTAGCTTTCTGCAGGTTGTAAAAGAACCAAGCAATGACTGCTGTGAATGTGGCGGAATCTATAACAAGTCTCATTTGCATAGAAAGGAGACATAATTATGCTAAACATAATGACAATGACATAATTTAAATACTCATGACACAGCTCTATACCGGTGCTGCAGTGGATAGCGAATAAGATGCATGTTCACTGAAACACGTACGCTAATGTGACGCAAACAGTAGCGTGATATTCCTGTTCAAGCTCAGGTTCACAGGCGTTTCCAGAGAAGAAAAAAGCATTTGATTGGCACAAACATCTGCTCGTGTGCCAGCTCTTTGAGCCGCACGACTGCAGGTTGTGTTCCCACTTTCACACCAGTACAGCTTCCTGTTATGAGAGCCCCCCTTTTTCCCCACAAACAAAACCCCCTTCCCACAAACCCTCACTACATTACAGCAGCAGCATCAATCAAACGCCATGCAACAGCTCTGCTCATGTTCCACCATCAACCGCATCACAGCGTCCTCCAGCAGGTGCCTGACTGACTGCAGCAACACTTCTGCTTATACGCGAGTGTAAAAAAGTCCTGACGGTTAGTGTTACCTTTTCATATTTTAATTATCAATAAAGCCGCATTTGATTATCGCGATTTGAAAAACTAAGGGTAATTATTCAGTTAGCAACAATCTCACGCATACGCAACATGCAGGTTTAATTTTGCATGAAACCATGTCTTAAAACCATGCTGAGAGAGAAATTATATGAAAGAATGTGTAAATGAATGAATTCTATGAATGCATAAGTGGAAACCGACTGATTTCAGAAAAGTTTCAATGGCATTTTCTTTTCATCTTTCCTCTGTGCAATGCCTAATGAAGTAGTGTTTATAAGCACAGTGCTGCTTTGTTTACAGCGGTTACTGTGGAAACAGCTTAATTTCTGCTGTTCCATAGGCGCCACCTGCTGTCAGACAGTGGATTTACATGTTATTCAGTCCGTCTGCTGTTTTTGTCCAGACCAATGCAAAAATTTGATTTACAAAAATTTGTAAATTGGTAAAACAAGCTAATGTGCAATTGACCCTTCACAAAAACCCGCCCTCCTTAGTTACTGTTGCTATGTCCAACAAGCCATGCCGCTCTCACACAACACATCATGTTCTCACGCAGTAAAAAATAATGAATCATTTTGGTCACTATAATCATTGTTTGAAATTTTGGTTACTCTTTAGATTAGGGAACACTAACTGCTTATTACTAGCCTTTTGGCTGTTTATTAGTATTTATAAAACATATATTAATGCATGTCCGTATTCTAGATCCGTTAATACTATCCCACTCTTAAACTTAACTTATTTACTTACTATAAATAAACAGCAAATTAGGATTAGTTATTGAGGGAAAACTCAATAATGTGCTTCCTAATCTAAAGTGCTACTGAAATTTACAAGAGCGCCTCTCTCATCTCATGTTAATGCAGCATGGCTGGGATCGGGACCCGGGGTCCGTGCCCTTCTGCCAGCCTCATGATCTCTCATAGAGCACAGGACCCTGCTGCGCTCGGCTCCTTCCTGCTGACTGTGGCATTAGAGACCCAAAAAGCAGGTGGTCCGAGACTCAAGAAGCAGGTGGTCTGCCGCTAATCGCACCACCTCTGCCCCGCTCCAAATCACAGCAATGGATTATGACATGAAAAGAATTCAAGGAGCTTTCTGGATTTAGATTTTCCCAAAAACCCTCTAACAACAGGTTTGGGAGCATAAAACAATAGAGCAGGAGAGAAAACCCACTTTCAAACATAATTAGAAAAGAGGCTTTGAAGCATTTAAAGTCAGCATGAAATGAATACTGAGTCTATTTCATTTCTTAACAAATGATTCCTGATTTAAGAAAAAAAAAATGCAACCTTTCTTCAAAATGCAATGTAAAATGACTTTTCTTTTCGTATGGCATCAAAAATCCTTTAATTTTCATGATCCAATAAATCCCAAAAGGATAAAATCAAGCCCAATTCTACATTTTTTTGTTTTTGGTAAAAGGTTATTTACATAATATATGTGTGTGTACTGTGTATATTTATTATGTATATATAAAAGCACATACATGCAGTATATATTTTGAAAATATTTACATGTATTTACATCTATATATTTATATTATATATAAATATATTTATTATATAAACATAACATTTTTCTCAAATACATACATGCAAGTGTTTGTATTTATATATACATAACAAATATACACAGTTCACACACATATATTATGTGAACAAAAACTTTTACTTTGATTGCAATTAATCAAGATTAATAGTTTGACATCACTAGTTTTAAAAGAAGACTTTTCTGCTCACCAAGGCTGCATCTGTTTCAATCAAAAATACTGTAAAAATAGTAATATTGTGAAATATTATTAAAATTTTAAATATCATTTTTCTATGTGAATAATTGTAATATGCCATTTATTCCTGTGATGCATAGCAGAATTTTCAGTCTTCAGTGCACATAATTGCAGCTTCCAAACTCTTGAGAAATATATTTTGTATTATGTGAGAAAAATGGGCTGTGAATGTTTTCAAGTTTACTTCACAGGAAAGTTTAGTACGCTAATTACCACAGAAAATAATTCAACTGACAAAAGACTTGTGTTCACAGTAAATGCACTAATAATGGAAAGCGTCAGCGCTGGAAATAAACATTTGAAATATGCAACAATCACACTGTTTCACAATTGTAATTGCAGCATTTATAAACTACATGTTAAAGCATGACAATATGTCTTTTATGTCATGTCATGACCAAACAACAAAATAAACCTGGTTCTTTCCACTTGGATGGATGCTGCTGACATGAAACTCCATCCACCTAAAAAAGCAAGTTCTCTAAAGGTGAGGTGTTTTATTTTTTTTTTTTTTTTTAAATGTTAAAAATTTGTGAATGTTTGATGCATGTTTAGATGGATTGGATGCATTGGTTGAAGTAGGTTAAAGGTGGCAATGTTTCACACTTAAAAGTTTTTGTCATTTTTCAGTAAAGCTGTGGCTTCCTTACGCATTTGGTGTTTGTTTTTTTTTGTTTGTTTAATTTTAAAATACTTTCTTGTATCCCGACTTACATAATAAGTAAGACATTCAACACATTTTTGGATTCTATTGAAAGGTGTAAACACAGTGGCGATTTCAAAAAGAACAGTGCTATTCAAAAACAACAACAATAGATGAATCAAAACAAATTTCCATTTCTGACTCTGTTTATATAATAATGAGTGTAGTGAATGTTAAAGCCCTGTGGTTGGCGGTGAACTGGGTCGTTGGGTGTGATAATTTCAGTGCAGCTTGTCTTAAGTACACACAGGTGAAATTTACCCACTGGCCAAAGCTCAGTAAAAAGAGGCGCAGGTGCACTGGCGCCCACGGCTGACGCTTGCTTTGGCAACTCTCTGACAGCGCTGTGGCTCTATTCCAGACACTCTGTCACACCGCATCAGGATGGATTTCTATCCAGCACGCTGCTGCTGCTTCTATATCTGTCCACTGCATTGTTATAAAACATTCCTGGCTGCTGATTGGTCAACTCATGCTAAAATACACAATACAGCATGCAAAAAGCCCTAGTGCACAGCATACATAAAGACCAACTACTAACCAGAGTGTAACCACATCTAATAAAATTTGCCGAGTTAAATAAAGGAATAGTTCACCCAAAAGTGAAGATACATTAGTTTACTCATCCTGAGGCCATCCATGATATAGATGAGTTTGCTTCTTCATCAGATTTGGAGAAATGCATTCCTTCACTTGCTCACCAATGGATCCTCTGCAGTGAATGGGTGCCGTCAGAATGAGAGTCCAAACAGCTGATAAAAACATCACAATAATCCACAAGTAATCCACACCACTCCAGTCCATCAGTCAATGTATCGTGAAGCCAAAAGCGGTGTGTTCATAAGAAACAAATCCATCATTAAGTCCATAGTCCATAATATTGCGTCCTCCAGTGAAAAAAATAATCTCATCTGAATCAGGAGTGAAATATGCATATATTAAGCACCATTTACAATTGTACACAATCCAAAATTATTTTAAACAAATATATTTGTGGATTTTGAGGTGAGAGACAACAGGAGATGGACTTTTTTACTCGAGGAAGCATTGTTATGGATTATGGACTCGTATTTTTGGCCAGAATCAACAGTTTGAAGTTAAAAACATCTTAACGATGGATTTGTTTCTCACAAACACACAGATTTCGGCTTCGCAATACATTGTGATGGACTGGAGTGGTGTGAATTACTTGTGGATTATTGTGATGTTTTTATCAGCTGTTTGGGCTCTCATTCTGATGGCACCCATTCAGTGCAGAGCATCCACTGGTGAGCAAGTGATGCAATGCTGAATTTCTCCAAATCTGTTCCCATGAAGAAACAAACTCACAGCAATGCAGCTCAGAGAAGCACCAGTGTGTCTGATGTTCACCACACGGATCATACTTATCTTGAAGAGACTATAAACCATGCTGAACAATGTACCGGCAGACAGTCGCGGTCGAGTCCTGGGCGTCTGCATCTCTTGGCGGGCATGTGGCAGCATGTGGTAGCGCTTGGCTTCGTTTACCAGGTCCCTGCAGGCCTCTGAAGATTTGATCAGCTCCTCGTTGTCCACTACGTTCAGCAGGTAGCTGGGATGAATGAACGGAAGCCGCACCACAGCCAACAGCTCAGACACATGCTGGATACAGGACAGACGGAGAGGAAACAGAGGACAGAAAGAAAGAAATGAGAGGGAAGAGAGAAAGAAAGAAAAAATGTGAGTTAGCTTTGTGCATCACACTCTCTTAATTGTGGTAAATTACCATTATGGATGGCCTCATGCCGTAATGCATTGTTATTGTTAATGACTAAAGAAAAAAAATAAATCTCTGGATAATTAAGATTAAAAAAAATGTACAGAAAATTTTGTAATGATGCATTCATGTTAACAAATTAGCTTTCTAGAAAAAAAATACAAATAAACAGTCTTTCAACAAAGATTCAAGGGATGCTGTGTGAAGATGCTCATTATAACCACAGAGGTGCCAGTAAATAATAAATAGATACTGATGCACATTATTCAGAGACAAACAACCTCTGCTAACGTCAAACCACAGAAATATCAAAACAAGTCTGAATATCTGAGCTGTCTGACTGTTATCACTTTCATTTAAATGGGGAATCATCTCAATTAACGCCAGTAAGGTATGGAGTGCCCCAAGGATCTGTCTTAGACCCTCTGCTATTTTCAACATACATGTTGACCCTTGGTAATATTATTAGAAAATACGGAATTACTTTCCATTGTTATGCTGGTGAAACTCAACAGAAACTCAACTCAACTCAATATAAGTGTGTGTTAAAAATGTAAAAGATTGGATGACCAATAATTTTATCCTATTAAATTCAGATAAGACAGAGATATTACTTACTGGTCTAAAAAACAGTACCCAGAGTCTCTCAGATTACAATTTGCAACTAGACGGATGTACTGTTACTTCCTCTACAGACAGAAATTTGGGTGTTGTATTAAACAGCAACTTATCTTTTGAAAATCATATTAAACTTGTTACAAAAACAGCATTCTTCTATCTTAGAAACATTGCCAAGCTACGAAACATGTTACCTGTTTCTGATGCAGAAAAGCTAGTTCATGCATTCATGACCTCTAGACTAGACTACTGTAATGCACTGCTAGCTGGTTGTCCTGCATCTTCAATAAACAAGCTACAGGTAGTCCAAAATGCAGCTGCAACGTCAGTTATTTTTCATTTTCATTCTTTTGCTTAGGTTGAACACATCATGTTTTGCTTGGTTGGAACAGCAGCTATGCTAATTTTTCTCTTTTTGATTCTCTGGCATCCTAAGGCAACTAGGAATTACACAAGCTTCAGTCTTGATCTAGCCTTACAAAGATCTGAGATGACCAGACACCTGAGAAGAGATGATGCCAACCCTTCAGAGGACCGCACATGATGCCAACCCTGAACCAACATACAAAACTACCAAATTTTGCTATAAGTTTGATTGCAAAATGTTATCATTGCCGTTAATAGTGTTCACCATTTGTTTGAATACATAACTGGATTCTATTGAATTAGAGAACTAACTGGATGATTTTTACTGTACATTTCTGCCATACAGACAACAACTTGACAGTCACCACTGATAAGCTTCTCCTAAATATAATGTAGAAACTTACATTTTCTGTGAAGTTTAATTAAAATTGAATTCATTCAAATAAATTCTAAATTAATAAATGAGTAAATTAATGAATTGAACAAATGAAAGACTAAATTAATTTATTAAATAAACTTTAAAAAAGTGTTTAAATTGAAACAAATAATAACAACATTTATAACATAACATTTGAACTACATTAATAATGTATTTATTATATGAATGTATAATGCAAATTATTAATACAAATAAAATATTATAAATTAATTATAAATTAAATAAATTAATTTAAATGAATTAGAAAATGAATGAATGAATAAAATGGAATGATAAATGAAATACATAACACAAATAAATACATAAAAATGAATTAATGAATTAATTCATTTAAAAAAAAAAATTACATTAAAAAACAAGCAAATAAATAAAAGAACAAAAAAGCAAATAAATAATGCAGTGTAATGAATTCAAAGTAAACAGACATGTGTGTAGTCTGGACATGTAGACATATCCATGCAGCCTGGTAGATCTGTTAAACCCACATAATGCATCTGGTCAACAATCACACCATGATCCAGAGTCTTATCAGAGCTGGTCAGTTTTTATTTGTTTGATAACAGGCCGTGTGAACAGCTTGACATTCCGGTGATCCTTTCCAAAAGCTGCTTTTTTGGGCTCGATCAACAGCAGGCTTCCACGGTGAACAATCCCAGCGTGTCCACTATATCTCCAGCGGGACTGTCAACACAAAAAGACACGGACAGCATCTGGAGCGGCTCACCGTCGCTTTCTCACGCCGATCCGTTTCAGAAGGACCATTTGTTTTTCAAAAAAAAAACAACAACAACATCTGCATGCGAGAACGTGCAGTATTTCCAACCAGGAAGGAAGAAAGGTCAGAGATTTACTGGCGGCACTGGTGGCATTTTACTAAAGTCCCCAGCGAGACTGGAAAAATCTGCACCGTCACTTTCAGACAGTTTATCAATCTGGCATTTCAGGTGGGGACTCAGAACCAGTCGTGGCATGAGAACAGATCAAATAAATGAAAAATGGTATCTGAAAAAGGCGTTTCTAGCAATCTAGAGGCAGTATGGCCGCCGAAGAAATCCTTTAGGATTACAAGCATTCCCTCCACTGCTCAGGCAATCAAGACTTATCGACTGAATGATCTAGGAATCCAAATGCAGCTCCGCTCACCACTCGCCTGAGCATATCTGCAATAATGTCATGCCATGAGGGAGCCAGACTATGGCACGCTGAATACCAGATTAAGACAGCACAGCCGCAGCTTTACTGGGCCAAAAGATGAATCATCATCTGGCTGAATGCTGAGTAAAAACATAAATGCAAGGTCAGAAAACATGGATGCTTTCAGTGCAAACATATCTGATCTACACTATATGATGTGCTCAAGTGATTCCGGATGGGATGAAATGCATGCATTAGCCTCTTTATCACTTCCCGATAATCACGGGAAGCTACAACAGAATGTGTGATTCACGCTTTATTTGTGATGGGAAATGCAGTTTCATTGTGCAAAACTGTTGCATCGCTTCTAGACCAATCAGACCTCTGGAGACAGTGTGCATGCAGATGCTTTTTTTTCTTCTCAAAATAAAGGCCTTTTAACAGATGGATGGATTCATTCTAAGGTTTGGTTGGTAATTCAGAATTGGCGAGACAAAACCGAGCTGCTCTGTACACATATTCGCATACCTTCAATACATACACTGCCACGCAAATGATTTAAAGCAAGAAAAGGCTAGTTGGTTTATGTAGCATGTTTCATACAGAATGGCAATTCAATAGGCACAATAATAATAATAATAATAATATTTTTTTTAAAGTAATGTTAAAATAATTTAAAAATGGAGTAAATAAAAGTGATTTAAAAAGAATAAATTGAAATTCATCATAAAATTTGAAAATGTATTCATTTACAAAAAATTGAATAAACAAACAAACGAATAAAAAAAAACTAAAACATGGATACAAACAAATGTGTAACTTTGTTGTGCCAAACGGTTTTATCCCTTCTGTTAGAAATACCATGCATGGCTGCATGTAAATGCATTCTGTTCAAAACAATATTAAAATTGAAAGAAAGATTTAAAAATTCATTCTAAGGTTTGAATGGTAAATCTTATTTACAATTATAAAATCATAATGAAATACAAATACAATTTCAAAATAACTAACTAAATAAAACTAAATTAAATGAATGAACAAACAAAGTGGCTTGAATCACTTCTAGACCACTCAAACCTCTGGAAATATGGTGCATGATTGCATGCAAATGCATTTTGTTTAAAACAAAGGGCAAATAGTAGATGGATTCATTCTAAAGTTTGGATGCTATTTTAGAGTTGGCAAGACAAAAAAAAGAGCATCTGTCAGATTGACACAGTGTTGTGGCACTCCACTGATGCGTCTTCACAGAACAGCCACATTTGAACGCATCAGAACAGACAGCAACATGTTTGATACTCGTCAAATTGCTATTGATCTCTGACAAGTAAAAACTCCAACATCTGTCAGCCGCAGGTTCCTGATTCAATACTTCTGACAGATATTCCCATTTACAGGAGGAAGCGACTTCAAATCGTCTCTTTATTTCTCTCTAGCTGATGAAAAGACAAATCACGGCAAGACATAAAAAAATCTGTTCTCTAAAATATAAAAATATCAGTTTGGAATGTTTGGTTTGAGAAATTTACACTACTGGTAGTTTTAGTATTGTCTGCATAATTGCTCAACTTTACAGGCATTCATTCTCAAGAGGAAAGTGTTAGCAGTTAAGATAAGTGTAAAAAAAATACATCTTAGACCACAATGCAATGCAATAAAATAACATGAAATGTAATAAAACACAATGCACTAAAATAAATAATTAAATAAATAAAATAAAATAATTATTTTTAGTCAAACTGATTACTAGTCTCTATTATTTCAAATATATATATATATATTTATATATATATTTTTTTTTTTTTTTTTTTTTTTAAGAATTAGACTTTATAATGGATAAGGGAATAGGTAATGAGTGAAGAAAACCAAAAACAAACAACTGGCAAAACCCCCCCCGCAAAGACGGCCTCCTGACATGACAATAATCGTTCTAATATTTCATTTCATGGCCAGACATGCTCGCTGTGCTCTTCACGTTTTCCTCCAGACATATAATAAACAGCCATCCCCGAGGCAGGCCGTAACATGCTGGAATCAAATTTGCGATGTTTATTTTGCTGCTTGTAAATATAAAATTTCTCTATCAGAGCCATAAATCACGAAGCCGAGCGGCTCTCTGAGCGAATCCGAGTACAGATGCTAATAGAAAGTGAAAATTCAGGGAGATTTCTTGCTTGTGTTTCAGTGCTTGAGGGCACGGCAGTTTGATAAAGAAACACAGAAAGAGAAGTGTGAGAGAGAGAGAGAGAGATACATACACACAAAGACAGTCATGCATTAAAAATATATTAGATAACAGGAGGGGAGACAGAGAGCAGAATCCGGCGCGGGACGGCAGACTGACGCGCAGCCACTGTGAGCACCGTTTGATGGATGGGGAGCGTCGCCGCACTGAAAAGAAGACAGATTAAGCGTGTCCAAGAAACACTTTTCTCTCTGTGGAATATACGGAGAGATGCGTATCCCGGCGCGGCACAACAGTCAGCAGCGCTGCAGCCGGACAGCGTCATCTCTAATGATGCCTGTGTGCTGAGATAAAGGTGAAAAATGACCTGGGAAAACAGCCTCCGTCGCAATACTCAGCAATTGCATTTCACGGTAAACCAGAGTCAGCACACAGGCCAGACCGGAGCGAGAGCTGCCGGATACACACGACAAACCTTTAATAAAACTGTGATCTGTCCTACTGCACAGAACACTCATCATATATGGATAAAATAATAAACTGAATGATAAACTGATTGAAAGTATGTTGTATAAACATTATGTTCAATAAAATTAAATGAAATAAAAATAAAGTGCCTGGTCTTGAAGAAAATATATTTCTGAAATTCTGCTAAACCCTTTTCTATAGACATGCTTATAGATCAAATAAATGTATTAAATTATAAGGTTTTGTTTAAAGATTTGTTTGTATGTTTAAAGATGTTGATGATAATAATAATATAAATAAAAAAAAAATATATACATATTTAATTAAATAAAATTTTAATTTAATACAAATTTAATAAAAAACAATTAATTAAAATAAAAAAGATGAAGTGCCTCAGCCCAAAGAAAAGAGATTTTTTAAATGATTATAGAAATAATTTTATTGAAATCAGGTTTAAAGATAAAATAAAATAAAATAAATAAATAAAAAAGTGCCTAATAATATAAGATGATAATAATAAAAAAATAAAAATAAAGCTAAATAATAAAATAAAAAAGATGACGTGTCTGATCTCAAAGAAAATATATATTTTTAAACAATTATAGAAATAAATTGATTAAAATTAGGTTATGCAAAATAAAATAAAATAAAACGCACAAGCTTGACAGAAATATATTTCTAAAAAACTGCTAAACTATTTTTATAGAAATGCTTAAAGAAACAAATTGATGATTTATTTTAAAATATCATATTTTTAGAACTATTTTCTGTTATGTCTTTTTGTAATGCTGACCATTGGATAAACTCTGAAGTGAATCAAGAGGCCACGATTGTCAATTTTTGAGTTACAGAGTTCAAAAGGTTCTTCAGTACCAGACTGACCCTATTCTCTCAAAAAAAAAATCAAGAAGTTTATGGTTCACTACACAGCACCAAAGCAGGAAAAGATTTTAGAAGCACTTAAAAGAAGCCATTTAAAAATGGCCTAAATGGTGGAAATATTGCCAGGTTATAAATATTTATACCTGTCCATCCCAAAAGGGTCAATTAAATCAAAACTTCTAACAGTTTGTCTTGACCTCCTGAGAATAGTGTCCAGTGCTGAACAATGACCCTTTCTCCAGTTCCAAGGGTCCAGAAGCTCTTTTATATGACTGTTTAAAAGTGCATTGAATTGGTTTAGTATTTTGGCTGTAATCCCTCTAGTGAACTTCCACAGTACAATGAACGTTATTCCTTCAGTCCACACAAAACACACTCATTCTTTCTCACCTACAGCACCGGTTTGTTTGGGTGAGGAAGTTGTGATTTCTAGTAGGATGTAGGCGTTCTGCTGCTAAAAAGAACTAAAAAAAGGAAAAAAAAATGTGTAATGAGGAATAAAAAAAACACCTCAGAGCTGCAAGCACAGGCTAAAATTACTCGCATTAAACTTGCATTAAATTTAATGAAGGTACTATTCAAACGTCCATGTATTATTTTAATTCAAACATTATAATTAATTTACAAAGGCAGACTTTGTCTTAATTTGTATTTCATTATTACCACGTTTGGATCTTAAAACTATTTCCTGCTCAATGAATGCCGCAGAAACAAAATAAAATAAAATAAAATAAATAGATAAATAAATAAATAAATAATTAAAAAAAAAAAAACATATTTCACCCCATAAGCAAAAAGAAAGGATTAAAGCAATTATATTTTGCAGATATATTTTTACATCTTGACATGAAAATGCAGAACTTTAACTCCTATAACCTATTGTCATTCATGCGTAAATAAATTCACAAATGCATACAAATTCATAAGTGCATTAAAAAGAAATGCTCAAAATATTAATGCATAAATAAGTAAACATAAGTAAATGCAGAAAATAGCAATGCATAAATGCATTAATAAATAAATACATGAATAAATACATGATAGTTTGCACATATATTGTTTAATTTTTACCTTTTTAATAAAAATTTAGCACACTGATTCCTATAATTTCAGCTATTTTAAAATAATATAATGATAAAATTTTTCTCATGTCAATCAAAATAGCACATTATAATATGCATTATTATTAAAGTGCACTATGCATTTCAAAAGCTTTTCAGTTGGTTTGCATGCATTGTGGATGTGAGAACAGCTTTTAACACGAGACACACAGAATCTAACCCAAAGCGTTCGGTCCAATGCTGGATTCAACCCCAATAAAATTGACAATCAGAATCAGAGGGAAGTCAACACAGCAGCAGAGTTCAGCAGCTCTCTGTGAGAAGAAACGTCCCGCTGTGAGCCAATCTACTGAGACAACACCAGAGAACACCTGAGACCTGAGAGAGACCATCATTAAAACGACTGACCCGACAGAGCTCATGCTGACCTCACCCGAACACACAAAACCAGTCTGACATAAACAACAAAAACATCCCGAGGAGACATGTCTTTTTCAATAAATTGAGAATCTGTAACATCCTTCCATAAAAAGCTTGTTACTGCCCAAAGTCTCTGATTTTTCACCTGTTTAATGGTAGAAATGATGTATCGCTTTAGTACATGATTTGAGAAATGCAACACAAACGTTGCAGGATAATATTACGGATTCACAATTTATTGAAAAATAAATAAATAAAAAACAAATCAGCCCTTTTAGGCTGATTTACTTCCAGCATGTTTCAACCCGATGCTGAATTATGTGAACCCACTAACCGACTCGTTAATTATGGCATAAAAGTCGCTCATAAAAGAGCAATTGAATTTTTAGCCTTGGAGCTTAAAGTCTCTAAATCACTTTGTATAACGGTCATTGGTTGTTATAGGACACCTTCAGCTGTTAGCGGTGCTCTGCCCTCCTTAATGCAACTCCTTTCTGATTTTAACTCTAAGTAATTAGTAGCCTTCGGAGACCTAAACTGGAACTGGTTACAACCAGTATCTGATGATTTCAGACCTTACTGTGATTCATCACATCTCTTTCAGATTGTTGACCGTCCCACACAGCTGAACTTTAAAAACCCGGAAAAATCATCGCTAATAGATGTGATTCTAACTAATGTTCCTCATAAGTACTCAACTGCTTCCATACTGTATTTGCAAACGACATTAGTGACCACTGTGTCGTAGCAACAGTTAGAAAAACTAAAATACCTAAAATCAAACCATGCATTATAGTCAAGCGTAATATGAAGCACTTCTCAGAACCAGAATTCCTTCACGATTTATCTAATTATGATTGGAAAAAAAATTAATACTAGTGCAGATGTTGATAGTGCCTGGAACCTCTTTATTGAGGGGTTTACCAATATAATTAACAGGTATGCTCCACTAAAGAAATAGACAGTTCAAGGCCGAAACAATGCTTGGTTTCCTCCTGATTTAGCAAATATCCTCCATGAGTGCAACGTGGCATGGGCAGAAGCCAGAAAATCAAATCAGAACTCTGACTGGCTGGTTTTCAGGCAACTGCGTAATGCATGTACTCTAACAATTAGAAAAGCCAAAGCTGATCATTTCCTTTCTCAAACCACTCATAACCTGATTAATCCATCTAAATTTTGGAAAATTATCAAATCATTATCAGAAAACATTAAAGGCCAGGAGTTTCTTTCAAGCATTATGATAGACTCTCCAAAACTTATAAGACCAAAATACTTGACTGTTTCAATGAACATTTCATAGCCTCAGGATTTTTATTTGAGTCACTCAATACCCAGCATGAGTGTTCCTCTACAGTGGAGACTGTTGGTTTGGATCCTTCTTGTCAGTCTTTTAGTTTCAGTCCTATTACAGTTTCACACGTAAATAAAGCCCTCAAGAATTTGGACATGACAAAATCTGCAGGCCCGGATAAACTGGATCCCTACTTTTTAAAGGCAGCAGCAAATTTTATTTCCGTGCCTTTAACTAATATTTTTAATCGGTGCTTGAACACAAATGTCATTCGTTCCATCTGGAAATCAGCCTTTGTGGTTCCCCTGTTAAAAGGTATTCTATTTTAAGCACAGACTGTGTAGGGCTGGACTTTCTGAACAAACTGTCATCTGGTTTGATAATTATCTTACAGACAGAACTCAGTGTGTACAGGCGGAGGGCAACACCTCTCGCTATCTCAAAATAACAAAAGGCACGCCTCAGGGGTCAGTCTTGGGCCCAATGCTTTTTAGTCTCTATATAAATAATACTGACAGTAACGTGTCTACAGGAAAATTTCATTTCTATGCAGATGACACTGTACTGTATTGCTCAGCACCCACCGCAGACCAGGCTCTCTCTCAATTACAATTTGAGTTTAACACGCTTCAACAGAATCTTTATGATTTAAAACGTGCTTTAAATGCTGAAAAAACAAAAATCATGCTTTTTTCAAATTTGAAATCCAAATCAAATCTGCCTTCGATCCTCACTTCCAAGGGTACAAAGATTGAATGTGTTTCTAAATACAGATATCTTGGTATTTTAATAGATGCATCTCTTTCTTTTACCTTTCATATTCAGCAGCTAGCAAAAAGATTAAAACTTAAACTAGGGTTTTATTTCAGAATTAAATCATGCCTTTCGTTCGAATCTAGAAAGAGGCTGGTTGCTGCAACTTTTATGTCTATACTTGACTATGGTGATGTTTTATATAGGCATGCTTCGTCTCAAAGTTTATATGCACTGGACACTTTATATCATGGAGCTCTGAGGTTCATCTCTGGTCTTAAAGTCCTCACTCACCATTGTGAATTGTATGAACGTGTTGGATGGTGTTCTCTATCTATGCGGAGACTTTAACTCTGGTGTATCTTCATATACAAAGCTATTTTAGGTCTTCTTCCATCCTACCTTCTGACCTACATCAGTGTAAATAATATCGGGACTTACAATCTTCGTTCGAAGGATCTTTTCCTTCTGTCTGTTCCAAAGGTTAGAACTGAGCTGGGAAAAAAAGCATTTAAGTATGCTGCTCCCTCTACATGGAACAAGTTACAGAAATCTATTAAACTTAATAAGCTGGTCTCATTGGTCGCTTTTAAGAGGATTTTAACTGATTTGGAGGCAGCTACATCTGGCTGTATGTTTTGCCTTATGTGTTATGGATTGTGGTTGACTTTAAAGGATTTGTTATTTCAGTTGTTTTATGTTATTAATATTTTAGTGTATTTGTGCCTGTATGTATGTATGATTGTACTGCTGCCTATTTTGGACAGGACACTCTTGAAAAAGAGATTTTTAATAGCAACAAGTCTCTTCCTGGTTAAATAAAGGTAATAAAAAAAATTACCTTTGGGAAATAGAAGCCAATATTCATGAAAAAACATAACTGTTTTGATGGCGTTAAGATACGGTATCTTATCCAACACCCCAAGGCTCTTTTTAAAATGATCAAGCACTTAGGGCATAAAACACTTTTCATTTTCCATCCACTTACATTATAATAGTCGGACTGTATTCAGCAGTGCAACATTTCCATATTTAGAATGAGTCACTGAAGAAAAGGCCTTAAAGTTACAGCGTGTGATTTATATACTGGTCTGTCAAACTGAGGAGAAACTGTTCGATACGCAGAATAAAAGAGCAGAAAATAAAGACAGAGACAGAGAGAGCGCAAAAGACTGTAAATAAAGGAGGAGTGTTTGTTCTGCTTCAGTGCCATGCTGGATTTGTGATTTCATAGGCTAAACCCCAGGGGAACAGCGTGAAGTAGAGGAACTCATTTCAGCCTGAATTCAGATTGATTTCCTATCCAGTTCCTTCTCAATGGAGGCAGTGCAGGGCCAAATAAACATAAGGTCACTGCATCAATCTCTGCCGCTTCCTTCTCATGCCATGTGAGCGAGTTTCACAGCGACGCTTCGCGCACTCCAAACACTCGGCTCAATTGGCTCGCGCACTTCGAAAAAAGCACATTTATTTAATAGACAAATGCTGGAGGAGTTTAGTGGAGTAACATCTGTGTCTGGAGTAGCATAATACACTATTATAGAAGTGCAGCAATATATAATATGTATACTGGAAGCAAATAAATAAATACAATGCGCATGCATAAATATATTCATAATTTTGTGAAATTTGTAAGTTAAATGATTAAAATAACTGTCTTCAATTTTAATATATTTTTAATATTTTTTTAAATGTATATATATGTGACCCATATTGGCAAAATGAGTTGGAATGCGCACGGTTTAATTTTGAGATACAGTCAAATTTCAGGTTTTCACAAAAATGAGTTTATTAAGCCCTCGTCTAGCAATCCCAATGCTCCAAAATGTAATTAACTCTTTCCCCACCATTGACGAGTTATCTTGTCATTTAGAAGACAACGCTTCCAAGCCATTTACGAGTTTTTTTTACGGCTTTCCGTGTTTTCACTGTTATACACTCGGGGGCGCTATTACACATCTTCTGAACGAGTACAAAACCTCCTGAACAAAAAACACACGTGAACAAGGACAGAGAAACAAGCGATCTTTTATGTAAACAGATGCATATGATAAATAATGCGATCATCAGCAATAGACAGCATATAAATGAAAACTGCATAATGTTACAGAGTAAAACGATGATCCAGGAAGTGCTATATGGCTGTTCAAGCTTTGGAGGTGTTGATGGATGCGATTTGCACTTTGATAATCGTACTGAATATTATCCAGATATAGTTTTTGATAAAAATGTGATTTTCTCACCTTTTTGCTCAAAATTATACATTTTCATGAAACTTACCTATATTTGAAGTGTTGATAAAAAAAAGAATGCTTTAAGCTAGAATAAAACATATTTTTTGGTTTAAAAGTAGAGGCTTTGATCTTTATTTTGGTGCATATTCAAATATTTATACAGCAAAATATACTGTAGGCCATCAAATTTTAGTGAAAATTGTAGTGAATTTTAGTGAAAATCATCAAAATCATCATGGCAGTGGCTGGCAACTTTTTTCAAAAATGCTGGCGGGGAAAGAGTTAAACATCTAAAATAAACTTTATTTGTAGGTTTTCTGAGAGAAGTACTTTTTCTCTGTGCGATCCTGAAACATGTATACTGTATGCACAGAATTACAGTAATCTATTCACGCAAACAAAATCTGTTGTCTTAAGTGAACGTTTGGGGAAAAACATTTTAAAAATTGCTTGAGTATCTTGACTGTAATTGCATGATTTTAAATAGTGAATCTCTTGTAGCTTGACAAGCTCGTTTTAAAATAGCTCCCTAACACTTCCATTCAAGTCTGACACAACAAACTGCTAAAAGCACAGCTTCATCTGCTGACATTTAAATAATGCAACCAATGCTAATCTTAATTAGCATAGCATATGCCGTCAACTACTGCTGACTGTTTAGAAACTTAAAATACACTCTTTAGCGGTGCGCTTGCGTAACGTGTGCCTCTTAGCCGAGTGCTATAACACCAGAGAAAACCTCCTAGGGCTCCGTCCCAACTCACAGTGAGCTGTTATAGTGATATTGTAATACACAAAAATTACATATCAAAAAATTATATAATGATGTTATTTTGTAATGTGTTTTTTTTTTTTTTTTAGAATTTTGATTTTTTTTGAAACTTTTTGTGTATAGATTGTTTTTTTTTGTGGTGTAATAAAACTTAAAACTGTTTATCTCACAATTCTGACCTTTTCTCACAATAGCAAGTTTATGCCTCACAAATTGTGACCTAAAATTTTTTTAAACATTTTTTTTCTTTATATGTTGAGCTTATATCCTACAATTCTGACTTTTTTTTGCAAGTTATAAACCATAAGATTACATAATATCTGTGACAGGATGAAAAATAAAAATAAAAGGTGCTTTTGACTTTTTTCTACAATTCTGACTCTTTCCCCCTCACAGTTGCAAATTTATATCTCACAATTCAAACTTGTTTCTTTGAAATGTGAGATATAAACTAAGAACTGCAAGATAACAAGTCAGAATTTTGAGATACAAAGTATCTCAAGTAACAATTTTTTGTAATTATTTCATGGTGGAAAAAGCTTCCATGTTTCATTAATTATTTTACCTTTTGGCACAAACTGCATGTAAGGAACACAAGTAATCCTTTAAATGCTCACTAGGTTTTTGGAAAAGAGCCATGGTGGTCTGGAACAGATTTTTGGTGATTACTGGCCTAAAGCTACTTTATTTAAACTACATTAACATTTTGTAAAGAGAAGTAACATTTGGTTTCACAGAGCTGTGAAGCTCTGATGTCCAGCTGGAGCGGGATGATACGCCTCTCGTTCAGTCCGTTTCTCTCCATTCTGCTACAAAAGAGCGTGTAATCGAGTGGCTTTTAGCAGATTTAACATAAGGAAATGACGGCACGTTCTCAGGATGGTAATCTCCTCACACCGCATCATGAATGTTTCATCAGGACTCTCTTCAGACCCGCTCTGAACGCTCAGACAGATACGAACATCAGTAAAGTCTACTGCACCTCAAAGGGAAAAAAGACCTTTCTCAGGAAAGAAGCACATTTCCCGGAATTGATTACTTGCTACACAAACCAGTGATTTAATCTCGCAATTCTGTCAAACAGGCAGCAAAGATGTGAAGGTTTTACTCCATTTTTTTTTTTTCTCAAATCAGAGCTGCTCTGCAACGCTTCTGGCCACAGAAGATCCGAACACACATCTCTGTGTGCTGTATAACAATGAAAGATCCAGCTTAAACACAAAGGATGAAGTTCTGGTTAAGCACACACATGGGTCAACATTCAGACGAGGCCATGGTTTACATTTCACTCTCTTATTCTGGGACAGCGAGATAAAAAAAATCATTTATTTGAGGGCTGCTCAATCTTAATCTTAAAAAAATGCCTTTAAAGTTTTGCAATATTTACAATAGAAAATTTATCTTCATGGAACATGATCTTTATTTTATATCCTAATGATTTTTGAAATATTAGGTATTGACATATTTATGGTAGATGATTTGCATAGATTCTGGAAAAATCTAAAAAACCTGTGTGACATATGACTGATTTAGTGGACCAGGGTCACATCTTATTCAATATAATATAATATAATAACCCTCAAACTTTTGTGAAGTACTGTACTTCTCTACTAGATATGTCCAAACTACTCTGAATGTCCCTGGTAAACAAACAATACATAGAAGACCGGGTGTGATAAACTTCTCAATGATTAATTGGCATTGTTAAAAAAAAAAAAAAAAGGCCACAAAACAAGGTCCAAAACTCTAGGAGACAGTAGCTGGATTTAAATTCCCATGCACAGCATTTGATGAACTACTTCTCTATCGAGGGACACTGTGCAAGAAACCAGATCTCCAGAATCAATACGGAGCAGCTCTAGTGTATTTCTACATGAGCACCAACCAAACCAGCGTGATTAGCTCTGCTCTCCTACCTGCACTCGGCTGCTGGGGTCCTTTTTAATCCATTTGATGACCGTCTCATAGACCAGCTCCTCTGCTTTCGTGTTCAGGCTGTCGTTGGACATGTAACTGACCAGGTCTTCTTTGGAAATGTTGAGGATCTCGTCCTGACCGGCCACGTCGGGGAAGTTCTGCAGGGCGAAGGCCTTTGCCATGTTGTGTAGTTCGGTGCACTGCATCGCCTCGGCCATGGCCAGCACTCCCAGACAGTTAGCGGCCGTCAGCTGTTTCTCTGCGAGAGACGCACACGTACACACATGAGCTGGGAAACAAACCTTGAACAGACTAACAATGAGAGGTGTTGGGAAGATTCAATTTATCCAAGTGTGTTGCTGTAGAAAAGGCGAGTGTAATATCTCAAGCAGCTAGTGGGAAAAAGACCCAAGCATGGGAATCGATTGGGCAGGAGGCTCACCCGGGACTCTGATTCATCCAGACAGACACAGACCTTTTCTACTGCATGGAAGGTCAACAAACAAACCACTACTAAACCTGCACTTACTTCATAAGAACACAACTTTTGGCTTCAAGTCAACATTAAACCCATACACTATCCTTTTTACTTCAATCGTAACAAATAAAAAATATAAATAAAGATGTTGTGAATAGAAATAGTTTTTGTAAATAAACATTACACAGGAATAAAAATAAAACTAATAGAATAAATACAATAAAATATATAAATAAATAATAATAACATCCTATTATAATATCATCATGTAAGCAGCAAGTCGTGGGTCAAGAACTGAAATCTGAAATAAAATGGATAAAAGAGTCTGCTGAATACATGAAAATAAATAAATATAAATAATAAACATTTATATTAAACGTATATTTTTAATATATTTAAATATTTTATTATTAAGTTACATATACACTCTTGTAAGTGCCATTTTAAAAATACAAAATAATATGCAAAATATATTTACATATCTACATTTATGTTGCTTTTATATAAACCAAATTACAAAGTAAAGCGCAAATAATATCAGTGTATATATATTACATTATATAATATATTAGCATATATATTTATATCCATACCATATACATATATAGAATATATATATATATACACACACACACACACACACACACACACACACATACATATATACATATATTATACATACATTTACTTACATTTTAGAAAGGCTTTTTGTAAGTAATTGTGGACTTTAAGTGGGTGAAATTGCTGGTGTGAGCATTTTTCTTTCTGCATTAAATCAAGCATACAGTACATGACGAGCTCGGGATAAAGGCATAAAGAAAACTCCACTCATACACGTCTCCCAGCACTCAAAACACAATCACATGTAATAAAAGCACATGCGCTTATGAAAGCGTGAATGGCTTCGATTTCTATTACCAAATATTTCAACGCACCATCTTGACTGTAAGAACTCAAAACTCTTTCCCGCTGATGAAACCTTGAAGAAGAATCTCTTTTGGAGAGCAGTCACTTTTCATACACATTCAAGTGGCATATATTGCTTATCTGAAGTGGTCACGCTAACAAGAGCGTCTCAAGCCAGTCTTGCACATTTCTAACTTTTGTATACTGAAGTAGACGGATCCCTACAGGAGAGAAAGTCATTTCATAGGTGTTGAGGTGTTGATAGATTAATAAGCTCCGGATCCCAGGGGTTCACGGGAAGAGAAGCACAAACCAGAGCTGTCAAAGCCACCGACATCCACTATTTGTTTCTGAAGCTAAACTCATTATTCACATTCCTCGCGCATGCCTTATAAACAGCAAATGTAAAAGGGCATAATTCATGAGTGTCAGAAAGCATTTCGATGACTCAATTCAGTTAAGTGCTGTCAAATATATAGTCATTTTGTCACTAGTTAGTCAAAGTGTGCTTCAATTATTTATAAGAATGACAACTGCATTCTACAACCAAAAATCACTAATGAATTAAAATGTTGTATATAAAATATAAATTTTGCACAGGTGTAAAAATAATGAAAATAGATTGATAGACAGACAGATAAGATATCTAATATCTGAAAGTTATTAAATATTGTGAAATACTGTATACATAAATTAACCAACTTTTTACAGGTGGCAGTTCAAACATTTTAAATAGCAACAATTTTTTATGTTTATGGTGTTTTTCATGCTGAAAAAACATTTCTATGAAAACTACAAACGGAAATTACAATTAGAACATGATTTTTTTTTAATTGTCCTATTTCAATTTTTTTGTGCATTTCAATTATTTTTTGTGTTATCATTAACTTTGACTTATAATGTGTAATTATTCTTATTTACACATTCAGATATAAATAAGAGGCTCAGTAAAGAAAGAAAAAGAAAACTAAATATTTATACAAATAAACTACAGAACAATTTTTTTTTTGTGTTATCATTAATATTATATA
Source organism: Cyprinus carpio (assembly GCF_018340385.1). NCBI lineage: Eukaryota > Metazoa > Chordata > Actinopteri > Cypriniformes > Cyprinidae > Cyprinus > Cyprinus carpio. The sequence continues at coordinate 1,580,871 of NC_056613.1, read as the reverse complement.
AATAAAAATATCTATCAATATATATATATATATATATATATATATATATATATACATATATATATATATATACACACACATAGACACGCTAAAAATGTATGGATTGACTCCTCTGAGTCTATATGGTGCAATATCTGACTAAAATGAATATATATGTATTTATATTTCTAGAAATTACCGCATATCAACCGTCAAGATACCTGATTCACAACCAGCTCGCGAGTCATTAAGACTTCTGTAATGAGCAACTGTATTTCTGATTCACTTCAGTCCACGGCAGAGCATGTGTGTGTGTGTGTGTGTTGTGCTCATGTGTCAATCAACATAACACAAGCCTCCAGCTCTGAAAGGAGAAACAGAATCCAAAAAGAGAGAGTGAGACGTGGACAGAATGAATAATGAGTGTATTCCCTCACGGCTTCACCATGAAGTTCCAGTAAATTACTCCAAGTTTTTAGAGTACCTACAAAAACAAACTCATTAGAAAGCCTATTAGCATAATTTGCCCATGAGAGATCGAGAACTACAATCATGTTCTGCATTTACTGCAGCATTTCTTTCCTGAGGTCCTCTCACAATGTTATTCAAGGTTACTTGCACCAAAAGCAGTTTTGCATGACTGCTTTTTAATTCTCTCTTTGACCAGACATGATGGGAAAAGTTTTTCGGAGCAATGCATCAGAAAATGAATCTAATGCATACAGTGTTGTGTTAAATGCATGCAATTTAGCGATGGAATTAGTTGCATGACTTTGGTGAAATGTCTGGGGAAACATTTCATCTGTCTGGTTCTTACCGAGGAAGGAGACACAGACTTTGCAGAAAGTGTTGAACTGGAACTTGTTGGCCACCTCCAGTAAGGTCTTGGCGTTGGCCGAGTCGATAATGAGGGAGCCGGTGTAAACAAACTCCAGGAGAAGCTCCAGAACATCTGAACTGATGTTGCTCATTGTCAGCTGCATCTTCTCACCGTTTCTGTTCTCTCCCGATAACCTGGACACAGTGTGAAGAAGGTTAAACCTGCAGGTTGTGTCTCAATTTCAACTAGCAGTGAAAACAGATCAACAGATCAAAACAGACTTATGATCTGTTCCTCTCACAAATATCTATGGACTTACTGTTGCTGTTGTTACTTAAAACTACAACTATTAAAAATTGCCTTCATTAACTGAAATAAAGCTGAAAAAAAAAAAAATTACTTAAACTTAAACAGAAAAAAAAAAAATTAGAAACAATGCCTTAGCAATTAACTAAAAATAAAATTAGGACTAAAATTAAGTAAAAATTTAATAAAAAATTTTATTATTATTTTTCATTTTCATTTTAGTTGAAAAAGTGTAAACTAAAATTAAAATGAAAACTGAAAAAATAAAAGCTAAAAATATACATTATTATTTTTATTAAAAAAAAAAAAATGCTGTCTTGGCAACTAAAATGTTAAAAAATAAAGTTGAAGTACTAAAATAAAAAATAATAATAAAACGTAATTAAAACCAAATAAAAATAATAGGTAAAATTACTTTTTTCTTTTAAGTTTTCATTATTTAAATTTTAGTTCAAGTTACTAAAAACTCAAAATATAAAAGAAAACTGAAAATGTAAACATTAAAGCTAATTCGAAATATTAATAAACACTATAATAGTTAATAAATAATACTGAAGTAACACTGCTTCAGAAGACTTGAATATAGATGTATGGACTACTTTTAAGGCATTTCTTATGGTCTTTTTTTGGAGTTTGACAGGGTCACTACTACATCACCGCATTAAGATTTTACAATAATGATATATAGATATATATATATATATATATATATATATATATATATATATATATATATATATATATATATATATAAAACAGCATACTGAACTACATGAGGCTGATTAAACAATAGTTTGTTTTGAGTGAACTACTCCTTTAAGAAACAATTAAAAACCTATCAAGCAGCGCAAAGTGAGATGGACTCATTTGGAAGAGCATCAACTAAAGCTGTTCAGCGAGTGTGACTCAAAGTCAAGCCTGTGCATTTCTCTACAGCAGCGCTTGAGGGAAAACTTGAGTGAGCTGCTATGCATTTTCATGCATAATACATGTTTAAAGGCATATGGAGAGTGCAGATTGCCTGGCTGCTGAGATGAGCTGCTCTCCGTCTAGAAGAGGGCTGCTGGCTTATCATATCTGCTGAGGGCTGATTGGCAGACGGATGCACCGCGGCTTTGGTTTTTGCCATTGTTTGGGTGCGTCTCTTTAGACACTAAACCTATAAACCTTAATTATCAGGGATGCTACAAAAAGACAAAGGTGTCTGGAGAAACAAAAGCTCATAATGATGTTCCATTAATAGAGGACCACGTCCAACAAGCGGTTAGACATGGCAGTGAGGTGGAAATAATAATAATGATGATAACCTCTCTTCTGCCTCGGCTTACGCTTCCTATTCTACTCGAGACACACGCAATAAAGGTGAAGTGTGTAATTTCTGAGTCACTATCAGCAGCAAATGAAATTGTGAAGAGAAAAAAAAAATCTGCTTTGAGGTAAGAAAATGTGAAGGGTGTTTGCACGTGTTTCAGGAGAACAAACACTTTCGCCTGATCGAGTTGTGTTTTAAAAAGCGTCATATAAGCAGAGTAAATGGGTGCAATTTAATGCTACACCAAAACTGAGATCAAGTATTTTAGCATAACAATTTACATTTCCTCAAATCACAACATGTGTTTAAAGGAATAGTTCACCCAAAAATTTACTCACCCTCAGGCCATCCAAGATATAGACGAGTTTGTTTCTTCATCAGATTTGGAGAAATTTAGCGTTACATCACTTGCTCACTAATGGATGCTATGCAGTGAATGGGTGCCGTCAGAATGAGAGTCCAAACAGCTGATAAAAACATCACATTAATAGTCCATCAAATTAACATCTTGTGTAGCCAAAAGCTGCATGTTTGTAAGAAAATCCATCATTAAAAATCCTCATTCTGACGGCACCCATTCACTGCAGAGCATCCATTGCTGAGCAAGTAATGAAATGACACATTTCTCCAAATCAGATGAAGAAACAAACTCATCTTGGAAGGCCTTAGGGTGAGCAAATTGTCCATTTAAAATTTTTTGGTGAGCTATTTCTTTAAAATTCTAGATATTTGCAAAATATGCACAGACAAATGCATGCTACATGTGGCAGACATACAGACAGACGGCGTAATGTAAGCAGGGAAGGAAAGGAGGGGGTAGAAAATCAGTTCTGCCACAGGGAACCAGCAGCCATCCTACAGGGAAAGGGACCATTCCATGACTGGGACGTGGATTTACTTTCAAACACCTGCTAAAACAGAGTTCAACACGGCCTGCGTACGAACGGTGACGTTAGTCGTTATAAGAGCTTGGACTTGGAGGAGGCAAAAGGCAGAGTATGAGGTGAGGTGGGTGTCTCTGGCGGTGGCTGAAAAATCAAGAAATGTTACTCCTGAAAAGAAAAACAAAAATGCAAAGTTTATTGGTGTCAGGTGTAAGTGGAGGAGGAGAAATATTAAGAAAGCAAAGGCAAAAAAGTAGTTGACCATTAAGAGGTGGGAAAGAAAAAGAGCCCTGTCTCTGTCCCTGAGATCACGCTCACATTTGCAGTATTTCCATAAACACTGCTGCTCAGAAAAGAGCTTTCGGGCCATAATTTTATTCTCAAGTATGATCACATGTCTGGCCTGAAAAAAAAAATAAAAAATCTATATGGTTATCAAAATCTTCGTCCACGGACTATGACTATTATACTGATTAGACTGGGACCATACAGTGACGACAGTATGGCACTCAAAGGAGGGAAAAAGACTTTTAAGAATGAAACGGTGCATAATATTTGAATGATGATGCTGATTTCCAAAATGCCTTCTTTTGGATATATTCTCCGGCAGCATCACATGTACTCTTTATAGAGATCCCAGAATGCATTGCAATTTAAATAAATAAATAAAAATACAAACAAACTAACAAATAAACTAACATACTAACAAATAAAATATAATACATAATAAAAAAATCTATAAAAATCAATAAAATGAAAATTAATAAGTTTATAAATAAATCCATAAATAAATACACGCACAAAGAAACAAATAAATAAAAACTTAAATAAATAGAAAACAAAAGAGTTTTTTTTGTCCACACATATTTATAAGCATAATAAAAAAAATATTACATACAAAAAAAATATTTCATAGATAAATAACACAAACACATAAATGCATAATAAAAATAAATGAAATGGAAAATAAAAGTAATGCATATATATATATAAATCATAAAAATAACACCAACACATGCATAATATATGAAATAAATAAAAGTAATATATATATATATATATATATATATATATATATATATATATATATATATATATATATATAAATATATATATATATATATATATATATATATACATACACACACACACACACACACACACACACACACACACACACACACGGATAAATAAGCAAAACAATAAACCTGTGCTCAGAAAAATAGCTTTTTGGCCATCTTTTTTTTAGTATAAGACACATGTCTGGCCTAAAAAAAATTAAATGCTTATCAAAATTTTTCTTTTTATTCACTGACTATTATATTGATTAGACTGGGAAAATACAGTGATGAAATTATGGCACTCAAAGGGGCCAAAAACCTTTTAAGAATGACAGGGGTCTCTAAAATAGACACAATTTCCATTTTTCCCATTTTCCAGGAAATGTTGAGCACACTCATTTGCCTACGTCCTTGAGAGAAAAGGCGTTCTGAAAAATCTATAAATGTGAGTGCTTGCTTTGTTCCTGTGTTCACTGACATTACAGGCAGACTGTCAGATAACATTATACCTGATTACACACCTCAGCACGGTTTAATCAACATTTGCTTTCGTGAAATCTTTAGTGCAAATGTGTAATTTGAATGGTAAAGTGTCTTTTTTAGGTGAAACTACTTTTCTAGTCATGCTTTATGCATAATTTACCTCTTTAGCTGATCATGGCATCAGCTTACAATGGTTTGCATGTCCTTTGGCTGCAAAGCTCTCAAAAACTCCTGTTAAACCATCAGTCTAGACCAACTGAACCAGTGGAAAACAAGTTTATAAATAAATACAAAAAAGCACGTATGCAAAAATAAATGCACAAATAAATGCATAAACAAATGAATGTGTAAATATATAAATTCATATATAATTAAATATAATATAAATATAATTAAACTAAATATTCTAGAAATAATCAAATCAATGCATAAAGAAATAAAAATGACATCAAATGAATGCATAAACAAAACTAAAAATGAAATCAAAATAAATGCATGGGCATAAATTCATAAAAAATGTTTACATTTATAATTGTTAATCATGAAAATTATAATTATACTCTCCAAACAATAGACTATATTAACTCCACAATATTTCTTAAAAAAATTACACTTTAGCTTATGCCTATATTGCTTCTTTCAGACATAAAAAAGCTAAGAGGATCAAAAGAAAGCCACAAAAAAAAAATTACAAGTGGGTATCGAACCACTAGAACGTCTGAGTTAAGTGTCCATTTTAATGGAACAAAACAAATCAAGAGTTGTCAAACTAAAGTGGGCTCTTCAATGCCAGCTATCCGTCTCAGACTAATAACGAAGTGTCTATGCTAATATATACGTGAAAACACTCCGCAAGTGGCAACCTGATGGATGCACTGCCAGAAACAAAGCACAAATATTCAATAAAATCCAGCAGACAGGCTGAATCTCTGGAGATATTGTGAAATTCATAAGCAGCGCTGCCTTGTATCGATGTGAAGGAGGTGGCGTTAATAGCTATATATTACATCCAAACGCAGATCCACTTAGTGCATGATTTGCTAAATGGATGAATCACTTTTTAATGCACGTTTTCTCTGAGAATGACAAATACAGCAGGTGTTCTTTATAGACGATTAGATAAACACGGTCCGTTTGACTGATATAAATGATGGGCACCCTGATAATGACAGCCTGATTCACTCATTAAAGGGCCGCCAGACATCTCTGATATTAAACTCAGATTACAGCCCAATGCGCGGATCGTTTTCAAGATCAATGTTTCGTTCAGATTTGATATTCATCATATAGGCCTTCTATATCTTCCCTTAAAGTTCAAAGACTGAAGTCAATTTTTAATAAAGCATGTCTGAAGTGTAAACAAGCAAATAATCATGCTGAAATAGTGTAAGACCGCTTACATTTTTCCCACTAGAAATGCATGAGAAATTAATAATGCAAGAGTGCTTTTGAACAGTTTAGTATGCTGCTGCTTTATGGGTCATGACACGCCATTGATTTTATTCTGCCAAACAAAACTGTTGACTCAATTTAATGTAGTGTGAATTTTTAGCTGATAGCCAGTTCTATGTACATAAATGTCGGACTGAACTTTCCAGTTGAACTCTATGAAATTGAACTAGATTGAACTGTCCGTTCAAATGCACTGTATTGCTTTAATACTGCTTGACAAGGTTACATATTTTCGACTTTGTGAATAGATAAAGAACTGCACAGAGCTAATGTGTTTTTCTACTGAATGGCGATGATGTGACTTTGTATGGATTTGTTCTGTAACCTAATGAGCCGCCTTCAGGCATCATATGTGCAAGATTTTGCTGGTTTCCAAAACGCCATCCCAGAATGCATGCTAGATCGCAATCCCAGAATGCACTGTGACAAGCTCAGTGGAGAAAAAATTAAAAATAAAAAAAAATTAATAAATAAAACAAATCAAACTGAAAAAGATTTCTTTAATTAAATAGTGTGTATATATAATATATACTTACTATAAACCACTAAAAATAAATAAATAAAACTGTAAATGCATAAGATGTGCCTACATAAATTCATGAATACATAAATATAAAAAGCAGAAATTCATAAATACAAAAAAACATGCATAAATGCATCAATCCATAAATACAAGCACAATTTAATAAATGTGTAAATTACTAAACAAATAAATGTATAATTGCATAAATGCATAATGTTATAAACAAATATTTTATAAATAAATAAATGCAGAAATGGAGAAAAAAAGAACCAAAATTAATGTATGCGCTGACACAAAATAAAAAGCTTAAGTCAAAATAAATACATGTGCATAAATAAATATATAATGCACAAAGTATAAATGCATGATACATTTTTTGTGAATCATGAACTGTTATTCATTTAATTCTAATCATTTTGTGAGTCCCATGTGCTGATGTGCACCAGATCAGTTAGGATGCTGCCTTGGTAGCTCAATAGGTTTTTACAGAAATTCTAGTTTCCTCTGCGTTTGAAAAAAGAAAATCTAGACGTCAATGAGAGTGTAAAATTCCCCATCCAGAGCACTGGAACTCAAATCGCTTTGTGAGGTGCATCAGCACATTTTGTGCTTCACTGAGAACAACTTCTGAGATATTGCTCCTAATGCAGTTTTCATTGCTGCCGCAATTGAAATCCAGACTAAACTCACAATCAACCGGCCGAGATTCCCAGGCACAATCTGGCCTTCAAGCTGGAGTGGATGCTTCACGATATATATCAGACGGGAATATGAAAGCATTACAGCAATTTCACATGCCAAGCCAACTGAAATCTGTTTGTTCCCTGTGTTCAGCGCCCTGGTTTGTGTCTAATTTGATGTGACTAAAACGAGGCCGAGAGGGCTAGATGAACAACACATGCGTGCAAACACATTAACCCTATAAAGCCTCCTGTATCATATTTGATGCACAAATTTTAAAAGCTTTTAAAAGGTCAACATGACCAAAACTGTTGCACAAAGTTCTCATTGCACATGTTTGGATCATTTCAATCTCCTCTTACTAAGACATACAAGACATAAATAAGACTTAAGACATATTATTGGGGATATAGAGTGATGACTGATATTTATATAATTTCATGTAATGATCTGTTATACTGTTATAAAGACCTCAGCTGATCTACATTAAAAGCATCAGAATTTAATCTTTTTGTCCCTAAAATATTCAACATCTGTACCAAATTATTATTATTACTTTTTTTTTTTTGCTCAGTTTAAATCTTGAGCTGTTTTTCCTTTATATTCTCACTTTATCAAACTATATGAGCCAAAAAAGCCTGTTGGATCTAATATGATACTCAACAAAAATTTAGTTGAAAAATTCAATAAACTTTTTTAATATGTCAGGCTTTACAGGGTTAAAATACTTAACAACATGAAAAAATACCTAGCTTTGAAAAACAAATGGTAAAAAAGATATGCTCTATTACACAGAAGAATTAAAATTAAGATACTTTTAATTTTTTTTCCCATTCAACTGATTTTAAATTAATATTTCCAAGCATCATAATTTAATCTTTTTGTTCATAATAATCTGAACTAAATTCCTCTAAATAAAATAAATTAGTTTTTTTGAGCCATAAAAGTCTCATGATGACTCAACAAAAAAAGCACACAAAATTCAATAAACTTCTCCACTTAAATGTTTCTGACTATTATTTCATACTATTCTGACTATTACGTCTAGGCAAAAAAAAAAGGTTAAAATGAAATAATAATATTATTAAAATTGGACATGACCTATTATACAGACAGGTTTCAGGTTCTTTTGATTCCATGTTCATTGTTCCACTATTTCTTTCTGCTAGCTAACAAAAGTCAGGCTCCAATCAAAAGTATCATATGCTCATAAACATTTTAAGTTTTAAAGGTTTGCTGCAGCACAAATTTACCGCAAACTGTTTCCTGCAAATCTCATTTGCATGTAAAAAAACAAATCTGCAGTAAATGTGTGACAAAATTCACCTCGCAGGTTCACCAGGAGGGCACCTGATACTTGTACAACAGATTCTGGGCTTGTGCATTTCTTTTCCTGTAAACATGGTTCAGTATCAGTTTTTGCTCATAAACAACATCCAGTCAGTCTTACGGTTTCGGGACACCCGACTGCTGAGATCAGCATCGATACAAGACGGCAAAGTCGGCAAGAAACAGAATTTCCCCAAGCATAAACGAGATCTGTGCAGCTCCCTTAATCTCGAAGGCGCACGAATTTCAGCCGAGATACAGAGCGAGTCACAGCAGGTAAAAGGTCAAGTGGGACGACTAGAACATCCAGTCGAAGCACTTGACACAGACAGCCGAGCGCACCACTGATCCAATATGCCAGACGCATCCCTAAAATCTGCCTTTCATTTGTTTTGACATTTACAAAGCATTTAAAACCAAAACCCCCAGTCATGGAACTTCTTTGCCCATTTAAATGCAAACCGGCACACTTAGTGAATGGAGATGAAAGGGTCAGATCGGTCAATGCCTTGATCTTTTTCAGCAATGAAATACATTGGTTGGTGGGACAGACAGAATGGCTACTGGCCCTGTGACAGGAACCGATGTCTTCAGACCTGCAAGAGACGGGGAGGGAAAAGGAGGCGACAAATGCACCCTACGAAAAGAACAGAAGAGATCAAGGACGGGAGGAAAGCAAACCTTTTCACCATGTCCTTGAAATACAAGCTGCAGGAAGCTAGAACATTTTGATGGACTTCAAACTCTTTGCCTTCAACAATTATTTTCAGGTCTGTAAACTCTTTCTCTCGCCGCTGCTGGTTCAATTCCTTCAACATTTCTGTAGAACAAGAGAAAGAAGAGAAACAGTGATTTTCAGACCTTCTGAGATCCAAGCACACAGCACATGATGACAAAACCAATCATTATTAGAAGAAAAACAGGGAATTATTTGTGCAAGTAAAAGGCTGGAATGGAGGAATAAAACCATCAAGCATGAAGGAAAAACAACAACAGAAGTGAAGGGCAGAGGTCAGCGCTCTCATTTCATTGAGATTCCACGAAGCAAACGCTGCACTTCATCAGTATGATGTCTAGAGCTCTGATTTCAAGGAATACTTCACCCAAAAATAAAAACGCTGCCATTATTTACTCACCATCATGTCATTCCAAACCCTTCGTTCTGTTCATTTCAGACAGTTCATTTTAGGGTGAACTCTTCCTTTCACAAAAAGTTGTGTTCTGGAAATAAAACTTTCATTCACATTCTTCATGTGATTTATTATTATTGTTGTTACTATTGCTAAAGAAAGGCTTTGTTTTCATATACACACACACACATATATAAAAAATGTTAAAATATGCATTTATATCTCTATCTATCTATCTATCTATCTATCTATCTATCTATCTATCTATCTATCTATCTATCTATATATATATATATAGAAAAAAGAAAACTGTGTGTGTAATGTGTATAACTTTTATTATTATTATTATTATATTATTAATACCACACTGTCCTCCTCTCTGCCCTCCTTCCAGAAGAAGACGAGACAGCAGCTCATTTGCATTTAAAGGTACAAACACAACAATAGCGTGTTTTTGCTCACACTCAAAGAAAGGCATATTTGACATGCTATAATAAACGATCTGTGGGGTTTTTTGAGTTGAATCTTCACTGACACATTCTCGGGACACCAGAGACTTATATTACATATTATATAAAGGGGCATAATTGGTCCTCTTTAAGTTTTAAGCTATATTTGTATTCTTTAGTAATTTGTTATAACTCTATAAACTACATTTTTAACTGTAATGCATACACCTGTCTAAAAAGACTTACCATGAGACCTGAGTCCAATGATACATATGCAAAATCAATGTTGTCATTAAATAAATAAATAAGAATGAATAAAAACTGATTTAAAAATACATGAAAATAAATATGAATAAAATAAATTAATAAAGTCGCTGTTCCCATGGAAACAGACTGCAAAAGAGAACAATAACTGCTCACTCCCAGAAAATATTAGGAATTATGTAACCATGCACACTCAAGCTGGATTTGTGTATATACTTAGGAGAAAACATCAGACATCAAACGCATTTGTTAATCAACTATGATACAACAGATTTGATTATATCATTCATAATGCTTCAGGGGATTTATTTTGACCTAAAAAGTCTTGTACAATTGCACTTTTGTGCTTGTATTGTATTGTATTGTATTGTGTATCTGGAATCTGATCGCTTTGGTTCAACTCATATAACTCTTTATTGAAGAATTTTTTGAAATCCCTATGGAGATAATGAACAGGAAAAATACTTCTGGAACCAAGACTGCTGAAAAAGTGGCTGTGACCATCTGACCTAAAATTAAATTTCTAAACCAACATCGCCTCTAAACAATATGAGATATTCAGAGCACATAAAAAAAAACACCCAGTTTGTGAGAGAAACTAAATAATACAAATACAGCATAGCTTAAAAAGAAAGAGTGAAAGAAAGAAAGACTCATCACTGTTAAGGCATTTATTATATATAAAAAAAACAATTGTATTACAGTATTGAGAATATAAAATAATAATTTAATAATGAAAATTAATTTTTATAATCAAAGAGTAAAACATCAGTACAGTAATGATATTTTTTTTGGGGGGGGGGGGGGTAATTGTCATGAAAATAATGCCACAAAGCAAAAAATATATATAAATATGCATTTAAATTATTTGTTATTAATAGTAAATATTACAAAATAGTTTTCTTTTTGCATGTGTGTTTGTTAAAACAGCTTATTTTTAGGATTAATAATAATAATAGTAATCATTTTAACAATTACTTTTTTAATTCTAATAATAATTTAAATAGACAATTTAGAATTTGATATTTTTTTTCCAAAAAATAGGCTTATAGAGATAGATTTAAAAAAAAAAAAAAGTTAATAGAGATATCTTTTTTCCTTCAGATTTTAGGATTAAATATTACTGGTAAACATTACACGGTTCCCCAGTGATGGTCTTTTTAGGTCCAAGATTAGTCCAAAACTCCTCATGTCCAGGAAATGATGCTCATCAAATTCTAATTATAAGGTGAGTATATGCATGAGTCATACCTGACACAGTTTATGTATAATTAATCATCTCTGAACCCAAAGCGTAATGATTTTATGTGCTGGAATAACTTCACCTCCCAAAGCCCCTGAAACAGCAGGACGACGCGATCATGACAGGTATTCATGACTAATAAGAAGCGAACACAAACAGCAGCTGATATACGACGAGACCCATTTCTGTGCAACAAAGGAGATTACGTTTCTGAAAATAAACACATTCAAAGTCACTTCTGCATTTCATGTGCTGGCTTTCCGTGCAGTCATTTGAATAATTGGCTGGTGTAAGCGTCTCAGCTTCATTAGAGCAACACGTCACACGCCTCTGACAGCTGTTCCGAAGACGTCTGACAAACTAATAAGGAAAAGGACATGCGATTATCTGCCTAAAATGTTCCCAATTAATTTGAGCCAGGGATAGCAAGGATGGCAGGAAATTATTCTCTATTTAAGTGGGTCAGTGTTCTCTGGAGGAGACCATAATGATAAAATAGCACAGGGCAGTCTAGCGGGACCAGGAGGGGAGATTTTAAAGGAAAATTTAGGCATTTGTAATTGTTATTAACATTTGCACATGAATCATTTGTGCAAAAAGCTCCTGGAAATAAACTTTTCAAAACTGAAGGCGAGGAAAAGCTAAGGCACAAAATGAAAAGGAAATATTGAAGCTTGTGCACAATTTCTAGGTCACTAATCAAAACACAAGCACACTTTGTGACTTTCTTGCTCCTTCCGAAGCACAAGTTCATGCTGGAGAACATGATCATCAGCTCCAGTGCAAAATAAAAAAAAGACCTCACTGTAAATCCATAACATCATCCTTCGGGGTTTTAAAGGGATTACAGGTAATAACGTTTAGTTTCTTTCACAGACCAGTTGTTTTGCTTCATAAGACCATCAGGGGCCACGTGCATTCGTCATTTGTCTTGCTTGTGTATGCTTTCTTTAACTCTCAAAATGCTGGTAACTGCTGACTTGCATTTTATGAATCACCAAAGACCAAGTTTCAGCTAAAGATCTTCTTTACTGTTCTACTGAGTAAAATAAAAACATCTTAGATTGCCTAAATTAACAACAAATGTTCATTTTTTTGTGTTTACATTTAAAAGGTATAAAGATGCTTCTGAATGGCTCTAGTGTGTTACAGTGTGAGACGGCAAGAACAAATCTATTCATACAATTCAGTCCTCTCTCAGTGAAACTGGAAAGAACGCCGAAGCTCTTCCAGAACAAAAGAGCTGTGAATCGAAAACAATAGAGCTATAGATACAGAGGAGTTCTCGAGCGCGATCTCTGACAGGCCACACACACACCATGAAGGTCAGAATACATGCATATAAACCAGAGCTATCTGAATCAGACTATTGTACGATCTCTTTTTTCTCAGATTAAGTCAAGCACGCAGCTCTTGACGTGAGAGAGGAGAAACTTTAGAAAGTTTTAGCTGTTTTTTCTCCATATGATACTTCAAATTTTATTTAATGTTGACTCTATATGCTTTCATTACACATGCTCCTGATCTTATTGTGAATGATGCATTAGTGCGTTTTATTCAAAATGTTTGCCTTGGTAATAAAGATCATGTGACACTGAAGACTGGAGTAATGACGCTGAAAATTAGGCTTTGATCACAGAAATAAATGTCATTTTTAAAATAGATTCAAATAGTAAACAGACATTTTAAATTGTAAAAATACTGCTTTTTTTTTTGTTTACTGTATTTATGATCAAATAAATGCAGCCTTGATTAGCATAAGTGACTTCTTCAAAAACATTTTAAAAAAAACTAATTATTACAAACTTCTGGCCATTAGTGTATAAGTGATGCAGCAATGTAAGATGAAAACACAACAACTATGTTACCAGATTTTTACAGTAACACATACACCAAAAAAAAAAAAGAACGTTTCCAAAAGTTTTCATTTTGTGATTTGTTTTGGTATAGCATTAGACAGCATCAGATCGGTTTGAATAGGAAAGACAACTTGCATCTGTACTGTACATGCTGAATTCTAATGGCACTCAAAACTGTACATTTTACACACATAAGCAGATTCAAAAACTTGACAAGCGTGCAAACAAATCTCAGCAGTCAAAAGGAGGCGATATTTCCCTCAAATGACATTAAAACAGATGCAATATTATTCAGGTAGCTGCCTTTTACATGTCAACTGTAACTTTAAACAACTTCCTAAAGATTCTCTTCAAATCCCTGCTCTGCCATCACAGCAGTTTGCCTGAAACAGAAAAGTGACTGCAGAAGAAGACAGTTTATGCTAACGATTGCTTTACTGTCCCTTGTGGCAATGCTCAGAATATGACTTGTAGTCACGTTGCATTGGGAATTGGGTTCTGACACGTTCCGGAAAGCAATAATGCATGAAATTGAGCTTGTGTGGCTAGAAGCATTTAGTCTCACAAACTCAAAATGACAAAAACACACATAACTACAGAAGTCTCATAATTGAATCGTAATGTATTCAACTACAATATACACTATAACTCTGTTCTGGAACCTAGTGAGCTATCATTCAAAAGTTTGAGGACAGTAAGATAGTTTTTTTAATGAAATTAATACTTTATTGAACTACGACACATTAATGAGACGGGAAAGACATTTACAATGTAAAGATATTTATTTATAAAGATAATGATAAAGATATATGAAAATAATTCTGTTTCAGAAAATGTTATTTTGAATGTTCTGTTTATCAAAGAATTCAGAAAAAAGTTACAAAATAAATTAATAAATATTTATGCTTGATATTTTCAACAGTGTTAATAATCAGAAATGTTTCTTGAGCATTAAATCAGCATGTTAGAATGATTTCTGAAGGATCATGCAGTTATGATGCTGAAAATTCAGCTTTGCATCACAGGAATAAATTACATTATGAAATATATTCAAATAGATAATTATTTAAACTGGTAATAATTGGTGAACATATGGGACTTCTTTCAAGAACACACCAAACTTTTGAACAGTTATGTTTAAACTAAAATAAAAAGAATAAAATAAATATTTTTAATTAATTTTTATATGTATAAAAAGCAAATTGGGGTGTTTATCCTTAAAAAATAAATATAAATAAATAATAATAATAATAATAATTATAAATCATACCAACCCCAAACTTACATAAATGACTGTTTCAGTTTAGGACAGTTTCATTACATACTAATTAGGCTGAACTATTTCTTTAAAGCTTTTTACTATTAAATTGATTCTAAGTGCATTATTTAAAAATAATTTCTCTTGCTTCATTCATGGATTTTAATTTTCTCCAAAGGAAGTTGTTTTAAAAGGCATAATTATGCGGCCTATCTCCTGGAACAGCTCTTGTGTATGAATCGCACCTTAAATACTGCCTAACTAGGAGGCTCACTAGACTTTGGAGCTTTTATGAAGTTTACTTCTTCCAGGATGGTTTTTTAACATAAATCTTTTTAAAAAGACTTTTTTAAGTTTATTATCCATGCAATGCATTGCAAATCATGCAATATGCATAAACATAACAGGATTAACATTACATAAATAACAGTTGTCATCAGTATGAAGCAATTATCATGCTCTCACGTCTATAAAAAGACACCTTTCAACCTCAATATTTCACTTTAGATTTCGTCAATTATATACACACACTTACAAGAACGCAGTGCACGTGTAATTCACATATCGTAAGCGGTGAAAAAGAGATACCCTATGCAATAGGTGTTTAATTTGCTGCACAATTTAAGGTAAGCTCAACTCCGTGATGCACTGCTTTACAGTATGTGCTGAAGTTTAATTCTAAACATTAAATCACTAACTCTAAATAGAAGCAATAACAGCAAAGCTTGACCTGGCAAACACTACTAAAAATCAATGCATCTAATCTAAGTCAAGGAACTAATCAGCGTTTGTGCAGCAGGATCAGGTCAGATTGTGATGGACGGCTCTCTCGTTCTCGGAGGAGAGGAGGAGCAGATCAAGCTGTGTGGAGCAGCTTTTACTGTTTAGAGAGATAAAGCCGTGATAATTCATCCTAAACCCGACCTGTCAGAGATACGCTTCCACACTGCAGCACATGGGGCTTGATAAACAGAGATGGAGGTTAGAAATGAAGACTGGACTTGACACTTACAGAGACACAGAGAACTCTGGATATATGAGGCAGACATACGGTTCGGTTTTAAAGAAAAAGCACAAAAGGCTTCATGTCTTTAGACAGCACAATCTATTATGATTTTTCTTTTTCTTTTTTTTTTATCAATTTTGACATTAAACTGAATAAATTAAGTGGAGCTGGCTCTTTAATGCTCCTCTGCGTTTCAGAAAGAGTCCAATAGCACCAACATTATCAGCTTGAGCTTTATTCCACACTCTATTCTGTAGCTCAAACAGCAGAACGCCAAGGTCATGGGTTTGATTCCCATGAAATGCATGAACCGATAAAACATATACACTGAATGCAATGCAAGTTGCTTTAAATAAAAGCATATCCCATTTAATTACACATTAGCCTTGCTTATAGATAAATCCTGGCCAAATCTTCTACATCTACACTTTTATCTGAAATATATGTGCACCAATCTATCCCTGCATGTCTGCTTTGAATGCGATTAGTTTGCATTCAGCTCCTCCTGCATTGTATCAGATTACTTACTTTCTCAAATGCATTTTGCAAAGTCTCAACCTTTGTCTGAAGAATGGCCAAAACTCTATGCATCTTTTCATTTCACACTCCTATTTAAATGCCGGGGTCTGCATTAGAGCATCACATTTTTTATATGCTCTGATAATCTATCTGGTGGCATTAGGTATCCTTGAAAACATCCACCATTTTTGCTGTAAAAATAATTTAATTTAAATTTTTTATTTATTTTTACTTAAATTCATATTCGAGTTTTAATATAAATCATAGACCAATTTTTTTGTTATTCGAATACCTTTCAACATGCAAAAGCCAGTTTTTCGGAAATTATCATATAAAAATATGAACAAAAACCACCAACGTCAATCTTACACCAATTTTTCGTTAATCAAACATCTTTCTATATGCAAAAAAAGATTTTCTGATGCTAATTCTCTAAATGATGACCTAAACCCATTAATATCTCATAAAACAGCTGTTAGTTGGAACTCTAGCTTAAAGTTCTTCAGCCTTCTTTAAAGCAAACTCACATTTTGGTCTGATTCTAGTACGATACACCACCTTTTCACAAACCAATTAAACTAAAATGGGCTGAGATGCCATTTCTGTTGACATGAAAGAGTACTCGCTAATGTCCAGTTCTTATTAATCTGTAAATTTCAGTGTTAAATGTCAATATTCAATGAACAAAGTCTTTGGCACCTGATTTCCCATCATCCCCAGAAGCAATTACAAGCAGATAAATGGGCAGCAAACTCGCCTTATGTTCTCTTCTCTTCAGAAGATTAATACCTCACACGATTCAACATGACATTCAATACAGGGAGATAGAAAAATAGATTTCTGCCTGTTGCTGGCTGCAAAATTAAGGTGATTTGAAAGCTTTAGGGCATAATATTACACAATAACGATATACTGGTTTCTTTTGAATAATCTTATTCCATTTATATGGAAAAAAATACATAAAAAATGAGAGTCCAAAAAACAGAACAGGAAAAGTTGAGACTTACTCAAGTTACATCAAACGCCACAAGTTTATTTCCCCTAATAAATCATTCCTAAGAAATTAGCTATGGTACATTAAACTTGCCTGTCCCGACTGTGTTGATATATGAACTGAAATTCATTTACACTATATTTACATAAGGTTTCCATTTATATGGAAATTATTTCTGCCATTTCAGACCCACCAACAATTTTGCAGAAGTATCCACTGCCCCGTAAATCTATTTGATCTTCACAATGGTTCCTGGAAACTGACGAATATCAGAGGAGCTAATTCATAAAATCATTAGGAACTTCTGCTGGTTGGGTAGAAAAGAAAAACAAAAGGAAAAGAAAGGCAATCCACCCCAACTTGTCTTCTCTTGGGGGGTTTTATTGAAAGTGAAAGGCTGGGAAGTAATAAATATATTCAAGATCATCAAGTTGTGCAGGTCGAAGATAGTGAGGGATTCTTCCGGAGACTGGAGGAGCGCAACAAAACATTATAACAGCTAGGTAAACATTTCTAAAATGATTTGTGGCTGAAATAGAATTTACCTTTGGGATGCCAGGGGTCTGTGAATTCGTATTTCCCTAATCCGACCGTTCTCAGCATCTGCAGGCTGGTGTTGGCGGTTTCCTGCTGGCCGTTCGTCAGCGGTCCATTGGTGGGCAGAACCGAGGAGCTCATGGTGGCGGATTGCACCATGGGATGCGTCAAGTGGCCGTTGCCCACCACCGTGTGGACGGGATGGGAGACTTGGCAGACGTTGGGCATTGGAGGCAGGGCGCCGACGGCGAGGGATTGGCTCTGCATGTTGAGGACCATGTTGGTCATTGGCTGTGAAGGCTGCTGTGGGAGTTGGTAGTGTGTGGGTAATTGTGGATGAGGGGTTTGGAGCACTGGGGTCACACCGACGATGGGTGCTTGGACGGTCACGCCCTGGCTGTATGCTGGCGGCTGCGGCAAGGCGTATGTGTGCGCCAAGAGTCCAGCCTGGCTGACAGCAGCAGCTACTTGCGGCGGCCATAGCGGAGCTGCAGAGAGCAAAACAACATCCATTTAAAGTAGAAGCGTGTGACATGATGATATTAGATTGTGAACTAATAAAATTTCTCCACGATCTGCCTTTACAGAGAGATCATGTCAGTTGCAGATCTATGGCTGTTTTTGGATGAATAAAGCATCTGATTATCATCTGTAGCACAGTTACATTCATGTGACATTGTAGTTTATTAGCTGCATGCGTTTGAAGGTGAATAGGGTAAAAATGAATGTTAATGCCTGTTGGTGCTTTATTTTTCGTCAATTTAGACGCTGTATTGAACAAATACCTGGGGTTATGTTTGTTTTCTTCTAAAAGAGACGAAAAGTAATCAGATCTAGCAGTTTTAAATGCTTTTCTGTAGGACAGGGTACTTTCTCACCATGCAACACGAAATACCTCTAGTTTAGTTTAGAAGAGACTAATAGACATCACCATACTTGTTCAGTTGATTGATTATACTAAGCATTGCACACTTTTATTAATATGTTTTTTTTGTGTAAGTTTTCTGAACTGTTATGTTTAAATATGCAAATAAGGCATTATGTAATTAAATATGCACAAATTTGAATACACTTCCAGAAAATGAATCTGACCATTGTATAAAGCCAGGTTCAAAATTTAATTTAAAATTCTTCTTTCATTTGACTTATTAAAGTTAAAGGTTTTTACAGAGGGGATTCTGGATATTTCTTTTTTTGATCACCCCATTTATCAGAAAATACTGTTGAAAGCCAGGAAAAATAAATTTTCATCATGTTTTTAGGAATAAAAAGAGGCAAATGATGAACAAAACCCTCTATCAACATATAGATAGGAATAAAACCGTAAAGTTTGGTGCAAGTGAAAAAAAAAATACAGTTTTTTCCAAGGAAAAACTTATTTTGAGGAAATGACCTTTACAGATGCAAATACACAAAGCAATAAAATAAACTTTTAAATGTGAATTTTGGATGTTTTCTTTACACTAGTCTGTATGTTTTTGAAAAGCCAAAATTGACCAGTACATAAAAAATAAATATTCGTTATCTTTCTAATACTGTATTTGTCTTAATGTTTGTCATTTGAATCTTCATTCATATTTTAATAACAATTATATAAAAAGTTAGTTATAAATAGTTTAATAACAAAGATAAATAATGTAATAAAATGAAATAAATTTACCTGGTCATATCTCCCACCCCTACTTTGGTTTAAATGGCCTTTCATACATTTTTTGTTCATGTTTTGTTATCTTGCAGGGATATATTTTTAAACACTGAAATTAGTTTGTATGTACTACTCAGTAACTTGCAAAATAGTCTTTAAATACAACATGAAAAAGAACTGTGATAAGATTGTAGATCATGTTCCTGCCTGAAAAAAATCAATATGAAATTATATTTTTCCCATATCGCCCACGCCTAATTTTAAGCCACTTTGAGCAATCAATCAATCCATGCATGCAAGAGAAGATAACGAACAAGAGGTGTTATCGCATCGCTGTGGGCTTTGCTTTCAGCTCTTTACCTGTGATATCTTTCTCCCTCATCTGTTTTGCGGGCGGCTCATCCGTGTCCCAGGGCGTGGACTGGTTAATGGGTGTTTGTCCCCACCGGACGCTATTAGCCAGGACCTGGCCCTGAGTCTGTGTGTCTGCCGACGGGTGCCCAGAGACCTGTTTTAACGAGAGGAACGTCTTGAGTAAACAGACAAGCCTTTAATAACTGTCTACGCTTCCAATTACAGCCCATTTGCCAGACACTGGTACATCATTTCGCTTTGTTAATATTCCATTCCATTCGCTCTTTTAATTACGACCCGCTGACTTGCTGTTCTAGATTAGAGCCATCAATAATGCAGGACAAGGTCGGCCCCCAGCAATTTGACTTGGTGCAAGAAAGTAAGATCTATATAGAGAACATTTTACTAATTAATTCCTATCTGCCTCGCATTGACTGTAAATCAAAGGGCAGGAAAGAAGTTTTGTGGGATAGAGGGGGACTTTTAATCACTTCGCTGAAAATAGGAACTAAAATCGAATGGAAATGGACATGTAAACCTCATTCTTCTGTAGAAATTACTTCGACATTCACAATATGTAATATTTCTTAAACATATTAACATGGACTCAATCTACAGTATGATGCTCAGCCCAAAGCATTGACTTTGTTGACCAAATACATTAACAATTTCCATGCCATTATTTAATGAAAATATGTATTATTATATGAACAATAACTATGCCATTATTTAATGAAAATATGTATTATTATATGAACAATAACTTTTCTCAATATTTACAGAATAAAAATTCAACTAGAAAACAGACACTCAAGAAGCTTCTTTATCCAAAAAGCGACTTACAAATGAGAACAGTGTGAAACAAGCAGATCAACGATTGAACAACAACGGTTATACCACGTGCTATGACAAGTCGCAGTTAGTCTAGTACAGAAACACGTAGCCAGAGGCGTTTTTTTTTTTTTTTTTTTTTGGACGGAATATGAGAGAAAAGAAAAAAAGGTAAGTACTAGTATTAGGTGTTAAGTGCAGGCGAAAATAAGATGAAGTCTTAGATGTTTTTTGAAAAATGATACAGACTCAGCTGTGCGAATTGAGCTCGGGGACGGTCATTCCATCAGCTGGGGCGCAGTCCGGAAGGACAAAGTCTGTGAGAGGATTTTGAAACCTCTTCGGGATGGCAACACACAAGGCGCGTTCACTTCAGAGCGCAAAACTTCTGGAGGGTGCTGCATAAGATTGAACTTAGTGAGTGTAGGGTAAGTTGGCGGCCGTGCAGTGGGTCGTTTTGTAGTCAAGCCCATCAGTACCTTGAATTTTGATGCGCCGCGGCTATGGTGATTATCTATCTACTCTATCTATCTAGTTCTATCTATCTATCATCTATCTATATATCTATCTTACTATCTATCTAGATATCTATCTATCTATATATCTATCTATATTCTATCATCTTCTCTATCTATCTATCTATCTATCTATCTATCAGTGGCGGGCTACGGTCTGTCCGAGAGGGGAAAGCTCATTTTCGCGCTACATCATAAAAGGTCTATTATATAAAAAGTAAATTCTGCCCTACGTCCTTTTCAAAGAAAAGGGTCTGTGAACCATGTCGTACCAAACTAGGGTCTTTTCAAGACTTGCCCCTCCCCCCCCAGTGTCCTCTCACATGGCCTGCAGAGCTAGGCTGCGTTAAATGGCCTGGCCCATTGTGTTTCGGTGTGCTAGGACTGCCGAGTCGCGTTAAAAGGAGGAGTCGCGTTTTCCCCTGCAGTTGTAGCTCCAATTGTTGCCTACTAATGAGAAACAGTTTGTCAAGCTGAGCATTGCAACCGTCCAACGCCAGTCTTTAAGGAACACCAAGTAATCACAAGCTTTCCCCTGTTAACCTGAAAGTCCTGATTGAATACAGGACTTCGGAAGTGTCTGACCTCAGTTTTGAATCAACAGTGTATCCTGAATCAAAGTGATGGCCATAATTCTCAGGACACTTTCAACGGAAATAGGGTTGCAAGGCAGTTTTATTTCGACTGAAATCTTCGGAAATCCGCGATGGGAGATGAAGGCGGAATAGCCTTCAGTGATTCTTATAGAACAGGCATCGCGCAGTCAAAAAGGAGGAGAGAGCCAGTGCTTTCGACAAACCATACAATAATCGACGCAGGAGAGCGGAGGTGTTCGGGCCAGCCCACTACCCAATTCAACCCAAAGAGTACGGCTGAGCGTCCGTGGGCGGGACACTATCGTGGCGTTTATCCAATGACCGCATCTAGTTTCGAAGGCGCTGAAAAAAAAAACGTTCAAAGCAGCCCCTTGATGTCAAATGGACGCTGGGCTTCAATAGGGGGACAATGCACTGTGACGCCACTGCGGTGACATGTAGTGAGAAGGAAATCGAAAGCAGCCGATCTGCTATTGATAACTGATTCTGAACGAACTCGTGCTTTGAGGATGATACGTTGTCTAACGCTTTTTAGGTCCAATAAAAGTTAATACAATAGGACATATGACCATTACTTTTGGACAATTTTGTGACATTATAAGGGAAGCCGATCTTCCCTTGCAGTCTTAAAGAAATCGCCACTGCTATCTATCTATATTTTGTGACATTATAAGGGATCTATCTATCTATCCTGTATATATACATATATATCTCAAGAAGTTTTCAATCATTTAAAATAGTTCTATCTATTTAATATTTTACTAATCGAGGTCAGAAAATAAGTGGTTTTCAGCTTGCCATCAATGTAACATTGCCCACCTTTTTATTTTTTTAATTAGAGTTATTTGTAAGTGTTTTTTATTTTTGTTTAAATTTTTATTTTTTGTGTTTTTATTTTCACAAAAATTATTTGAAACATTTTGGTAAAAAAATACACTTTGTACAGGTATGTCATTATACTTCAAAAACTGACTGGTGTTGCACAATAGTTTTTGGTGTGCCCAATAGACAGCAAAAAAATCTCAATCTGGAACAAAGGTTTGTTCGGCAAAAGATGCATCTTATTATGCGCTTCACAAAAATTATTTTAAACATTATGTATTTTACTAGCACTTAATATGCTTTGTGTGTATACAAAATCACTTGAAAATGTTTTTTTTTTTAAAAACTGACTGGTTTGAAAATATTTTTTTTTTTGCAAAGACAGAAAGAAAAATATCTAGTTTTTTTTTTTTTAAGAAAGACTTTTATTTTGCATCAATATTTTTGTGTGCCAAAGACAGCAAAAAATCTCAAGTTTGTTTTTCTGGAACAAAGTATCTGAAAACAGTCTAAACGTTACGAAGAGGATTAGGGCCAGCAATAATAAAAACAATAAAAACCATCTCGAATTAAAGTCATTATATTGCGAGATTAAAACTCGTTAAATTATCGAGAAAAAAAGCGAGAAAAACAATCTTGAGAATAACAATCATTAAATATCGCGAATAAAGTCGCTTTGTGTTTTCGAGATTAAACTCGTTAAATTTCGAGGAGAAAAAAAGTTGAAATACCAATCTTGAGAATAAACTCATTAAATATCGAGAATAAAGTCGTTGTGTTTCGAGAAGAAAATCGTTATAAATTTTCGAGAAAAAAAGTCGAAAATACAAACTTGAGAATAAACTTCATTACATTACATGCCATTTAATGGCAATGCGTACGGTTTAATTTATCATAGCTGTCCAAGTGCACAGTGCATTTGCGGTTGAAGCCTAGCTGATACCCTTGCATTTGTCCTCTGGTTGTCATTTCATGTTGGACAAAAGCGAGTAGCAACTAATCGCGCAGATTGGACTGATTTTTTCTTCTAAAAAGACCTAGCCCCTTGCAAAATTCACTTTTAAAGTTCTGTGCTAATTATTATTGTGTCATAATTAGCTAAAGGTGATAGTATTTCTTTGTCTAATGAAAGATATAGGCTATGCAATGAAACACTGATCGACATGCGTTATTTTATTTAGACATTCCATCTATTCTCGAAATTAAAGACTGAATCACATCACCCACATTTTTTTCCTAACGAGTTTTTTCTGATTGAGAATGATTAAATTTTTTTTTTTATAAGTGTGATGAATTTATTTAGTTATTCATTCTAGAGTGGTGTTGTTAATATGTTTAATTTTTATCTTTGAAATTGATGAAATTTATTTGCGACACTTTTTTCTAGAAAAATGTAAACGGTAACACTTTAAGAGCAGTTCTTTATCTCAATATTGTTTTTCACATACAGTCTGTATCATAACGTCGACTTTTTGTCTCGACAGTTGCACTGCAGACTTTATTCTCGATATTGTTCATGAGTTACATTTTTATTTCGTTTTTTTCGTCCGTTACAGTTGTAGTTTCACATTTTTAGTTTTCATTTTTGCTTATTTTTGTTTATATAATGTTGTAATGAGGAAAAATGCAAGGTTTTATGCAAGAATGTTTTTAATGATGTTATGAATGTTATATTTTTGTTGGAATCTTTTCATCCCAGCGTGCTGTTGCTGTGGAAGTCTGTATCATCCGTCAGTGACAGTGCACTGCAGAGATACATTTTTTTTTCGTCCGGTACTAGTTTACATTTTAAGTTTTTCTACCACCATCTGAATATACCTCAAGTCTAAAGCATTGCTAAGAAGCAAATCTAGAGAGCCTCACACACTCAAACGGTTCAGAGCAGGTGCGCAGGACAAATGGCATGAGATGAAAGAACAAAGAAAAAACGTGCAAAGAATACTTATTTATTAACGTCCACATGCGGCAGTGTTAATATATTAATACTGAAGTATTCTTTGTAAGCTACAGGACTGGGCAGGACCTCGTCATGCTTCATGTGAACGCCATTAAAAAATGATTCAAGCATGTGGAAAGAGCAGACATCTGAAGCTTCCTCCACCGACTGCTTCACCTCAGAATAGAGATGCATGTTCATATCGCTGACAGGAGGGAGAGCAGAAATGAAATTCACCTGCATTCACTAAATCTTGTCAAAAGTTGTATCTGGAATATTCCATGTGAGAACGCTGAATAAATATAACATCATGGAGCTGAAATATGTCAAGTATGTTTTCTCCTTACATTTGGACAGCACTGCTGAGAGTGATGAGAGACAACTGGAGCATTTGAAATATAAAATAAATAAGAAAATATTACATTACTTTTAGTCAAGTCAATTTTGGGGAAACATCTACACTCTTAAGTTGAAATTAAATTAAATCGAATGAATCAATGAATAAATGAACAAATTCTTCAGAAACATTATTTTTTGCCAATTTTGTGGGTACATCACCCCTTTTCAGTTGAAATACATATTTTTGGAACATTACGACATCATTTTCAAACCATTTTTTGATAGAACAGCTGCATTTTTAATAAAAAAAAAAAATTATATATATAATATATATATATATATATATATATATATATTATATATATATATATATATATATCATTTTTAATAAAAAAAAAAAATAAAATAAAAAAATAATAATAATAATATTTTTGTGTATATTTATTAATCTTTATCTAAAATTATAAAAATACTTTTGAAATAATACAACATTATTTCTAAACCTATTTTTGGGTGAACATCTGCCTTTTTTAACTGAAATAAATACTTTTGAAACATTACAACATTATTTTATAACCATTTTTTTGGGGAACATCTTCACTTTGTAGCTGAAATAAATAAAAACTTTAGAAATATGACATTATTTTAAAGCCAATTTTGATGAAAAATCAGCACTTTCTATCTGAAATAAAATATTCTGGAAACATTAAAATGTTTTAAATATCAATTTTTGGGGCAACATCTGCACTTTCTTTTAGCTTTAATTAATAAACAAGTCCTTCTGAAATATTACAACCTTACTTTAAAAACATTTTGAGGGAACATCTGCAAATCAACATCAAATATATTTATTTATATATATATATATATATATATATATATATATATATATAATATAATTTATATTTTTTCTATTGATTTCAGGGTGATATACAGACATTGTTTTTTAGATAAACCCATAAATCCACATCAAGTCTCCAATTTGTGTTTATTAACGGTTTGAATAAAATATCTGCAGTGACAAACAAAGATTTATCCCCTTTTACGGTATTATGGCTTATGCTTATTTACGGAGCACTATGAGGAAGACAGCAGAAAATAAAAGCACATAATTTACCTCCTAATAATACTGACGGGATCATCCACCAAAACCCCAGCCGGACGATTTCAGGGTTACAAGACTCTTCAATGTTAAACCAGAGTTTGATCTGTGAGCAGCTGACTGCATGTAATCCCTTACATGTTACCCCCAAAATGACACATTTGACCCACTTCACCAAAGACGTGGTCAACAGCCAGCGGCTAATCGAGTCCACAGCCAACCGCGTGTGAAAGAGCCGTGGACAAAATGTTACCTGCGGAAAAATAAAGCCATTTCCAATTATAATTTCCCTTGTGTGCCACGTCAAAAACACCTGTAGTGTAACACACACCTCTTAGCAATATAAATGCGGACAACATGGTGCACATGTCATGATTATGTTTGAATATTAGCTGGAGTCCAGAAACAGCTTTTCTGCTCTGTGCCTTAGGCAGGAGCCACACGTTCATACTCCCCAGGAAGTAGGTGCTTCGTTTAGTGAAAGTGACCTGCTGAAGTTTTCAAAGTGCACCAGGAGAGCAAGTGGAATTATGATAGCAAAGCTGTGGAGTTCACATGCGCTCATCTGCAGCCGTACTGCATGCGTTCAAAGACGCTTTCTGTGTGCCTGCAGGGGCAGCGAAACAGCAAATATTACATTTCTAGTTCATTTCAGCTGACTTACTAAAATACTTCCATTTCTGTATCGGTTTATGCATGAAGAGCATTCATGAGGAAATGCTATGCACGCCACATCTCGCTTTCAAGGTCAGAAGTTCAGAGTGCATGATCAGAATTAAAGCAGATGCACAAAATAAAACTGATGGTTTCAGTTCCTTGCAAAATATGACTATATGAAACACACAGTACTGCTGTTAAGCGGTTGCACATGTACTGTAACTTTTCCCGCAAAAGAAAGTGCAGATACTTTGTATGAAATCTGTAACAGTTAATATTCATTTTATACTTATTCAAAAGTTTTAAATTCGTTTTGTTTTTTTAAAGAAATTAATATTTTTATTCAGCAAGGATGCATTAAATTGATCAAAGGTCACAGCAAAGACATTTATAATATTATTTAAAAAATTATATTTCAAATAAATCCTGTTCTTTAGAACCTTCTATTCAACAAATAATTCTGAAAAATAAAATGCATTACGTTTTCCACAAAAATGTGAATCAGCACAACACTGATAATAATCAGAAATATTTCTTGAGCAGCAAATCAGAATATTAGATTGATTTCTGAAGGACACTGAAGACCGGAGTAATGATGGTGAAAACTCAGCTTTGACTCTCGGAAATAAATTACAGTTTTCGTTCAAACTTTTTAATGGTATAAAATAAAACAAAAAATATAAAACAATGTAATATAAAATTTAAATCTTTTTTTTTTTTTTTTTTTTTTTTACAGAAAACAAAAACAGGACAGATCAACTTTTTTAAATCAAATAAATGCAGCCTTGGTTATCTTTCAAAAATATTATACATCACAGACCCTAAACTTTTAAATAAAATAATTTTTTTATATATTTTTAAAATGATACCTTACATAACACAAATTTTATCCTGTGAATTAACTGGATTGTAAAAGGTGGATGTTACAAAGCAAAACACAGCCAGAAAATGGTAAGGAATGGCTGAAAATGGGGCCATGCGGCACCTTCAGATGAGGCAGATGATTCAGACGTCTCTTCATAGCAAGGTCTCTTTAAATGGCACATGTTCGTTACTGTACGAGGGCCTGTCAAACAACGACAGCATGCTTCTGCTCATCCTCCATCCGGCGGCATGCACAGGATCACGTCCCGCAGTCAAATAAGCCATCTCCATTCGAGCGGATGGCTGTCCTCCACCATCCTAATCCACCAGGCGTTGGGCAGCATCGCTCTCCGCCTCTCACAAAGCCAAATACAGCATCCACACTGTCAAGCTCTTATTTGCTATTCCTATCTCTGCTGTCAACATGGAAGCCTCTTCCTCACCCGGCAGAAGCGCTCGCTCCCGCGCCGCCAGCAACCGATGATCCATCATTTGTCAGGACCGTGGCTTTGTGAAGTAAGTTTGCGATTCCTTACGGCTTGAGGCGTCTTTCAAAGCATCCTCAGAGATGGGAATCTGCGGTGGTCTCCCGCTGATGGGAACCGAGGAGATTTTTTTATTGGAAAGAAGCTTCCCAAGCGTCACGTCTTTCTCGTGTTGATGGTTCAAAGGAGGAACTCTTGGCCTTCAGTTTGTGCCTTTGGCTGCTAAAGCTTCAGGCTGGAGCGGCTTTAACATGAGATGAATTCTGCGTGCGTGCAGCTGCAGATGATTTTCAACAGCAAGGAGACGAGGCTCTTAAAAGGGTCACGGCTCCTCAGACCTGTGAGGGACACTGCTATATCTATGAATGACAGGCAGAAATACACGGGTCTCAAAGTCAGCGCTCCTGTTCTCTGATGTCTGGCTTCATTCAGACTGTGTCAGATTCACAAGCGAACAGAAATTGCCTCTGAAAGCAATTCAGTCAAACTGAATTTTTGAATTGAAGCAGCAAACCATGGGCAAAATTGGTCATTATACACACAACCAATATGTTTCTGTTGAGGGAATCCCACTTCATCGCTCTTCATTTTTACCTACACAAGTCAACTGGAGAAACTGCATCAGAGTCCAAATCAAATGCTCCAAACAAACAAAGTGTGAAAATGGGAGAAAACAGCGAAATACAAAGGAAAAAAAAGTATTTTATTTTGCTATATTAACTATACTTTATACTTTACTTATTTGCATTTTATTCATATTTACATTTATGAATATATTTCATTTATATATTCTCGAACACACACACACCAAACCTGTTTTTTTTTTTTGGGGGGGGGGGGTTGCAAAAACAACCCAAAATTCTCTGAAATAAAATTCAAAAACTAATGAACTAAAATAATTAAATAAACATTGAAATCTTTTGACTTTTGTCTAGGTGGTATTCATTCATTCATTTTACTGTTGTGTAGTTTTGTTGATAATTTTTAAAGATTTTGATATCTGTCTAATGTGTTTTATTGAAAAATATTGAAAAATACTTTATATTAAATTAAATTAAATTAATTTAATTTAATTTAATTTAATTTAATTTAATTTAATTTAATTTAATTTAATTTAAAAATATTTTCCACTGTTGGCTCTATAAGTTTATTCGACTAACTCAATAGACAGATGTCAACATATTAATATCCTTTAAGAAACAGTCAACAAAGCCATAAATACCTTCTAGACAAAGTTAAAACAATTTCAGCATTTGTTTTTTTTTTAGAAAATTTGGTTGACTTCTGTGTGATAAAAACTAGGTTTGCTGTCACTTGATGTCCGAAGTAAAATCTGAATCAAAGCAAAACCAGTTGAGAAACACTGGTTTAATTTACCAAGACCTTCCAAATAGTTTTTATGTCTAATCAGAGAATAAATGGGAATAATTAGCCAAATTATTCATGTAATTATGCTGCAGGACTAATGAAATTCCTCTGACTGTTGAATTTGCCCAAATGGAGCAGAATTATGCCAGCTTATGATTTGTTTACAGCAGTGTGGCAGAACCGCTGTTATTATCTGTAATATGAATATGAAGTGGCACAATATAAAAACATGATAACAAGCAATTCAAACGATCGAATAACGATGAGAAAAGATTTCCTTTCCAGGGTCTTCATTTCCTTGTCTGCCCTCAGTAAGCGACTGCAGAGTTCAAGAGTCCTGCGTGTTTTGGCATGTTCTGACCGGCCGTTTTGCATAATGCAGTTTCACTAAATCTAAATGAGAGAGCTCTTAGCTGACTAAATGAAACCTTCAGCGGAGCGGAGCTGTTGAAAGAGGTCACACACAGATAGCGGCTGAAATACTCAATCAGCTTTCAGGGCGTCTTGAGAGCCGTCCAGAAACACAAGACAGCCATGATTAGGGGAAGAAATTAAATGGGAGCAGAGTATAAAAGTGTGTCTGAAATGATGATGACGGGACTCACGCGGTCACGTTCCCGCTGTAACTCTACATCTGCTGGGAAACTCCATGACATTCAGCAGCCTCGACAGAATAGGATACAGACTGCAGAAACACACAGAACATGCTGATGACAGTTCATCGCTGTTCATTTTTAGCCTACATGAACCGAACGGAGAAAATGCATCAGGGTCCAAATGAATGAGGTGTGAAAATGGCTTAAAATAACAACATATAGGCCCGGTTTCATAGACAGGGCTTAGCCTAAGCCAGCATTAGGCCATAGTTCAATTAAGTGAAATTTATAAACATGCCTTAGAAAAAAGTATTACTGGTGTGCATCTTAAGACAAAACAAAGCCACTGACATGTTTTGAGATCAGTCAGTGCAAGTTTCTTTCAGATGAAACAGCTCAGATTTACATTTTAATCTAGGACTAGGTTTAAGCCTTGTCTGTGAACCCGGGGATAGTTATTACAATCACACTACGAAATAACATATTTTGCTAGATGTTGCCGTTCATCATGGTTTTCATCTTGGTTATAAAAATTTGAAACCGTGTTCAAACAGATACCATCTGTGAATTATACCGTTAATAAAACTAGAAAACTGTTAAGATTTGTTTTTTTATTTTATTTACATGATTATTTAGATTTATTTATAATTAGTTGGTATACAGTATTTACTATCTTGATATATCCATTATTATATCACTATAAATCCACTATTATACCCATGGTATAATGACCGTAACCATATTTAAGATCCTAATATTTTTTAATAATAAATAATCTAACTAAATAAAATAAAAAAAAATAACAGAATAATTACAAACAAATAAATAAAAACACACATTTGTAACAAAAAATCGTCTCATATAGTGACTTATTTAAAAAAAAGTCACTCTATTAAACAGATTTATTTTTTATATTTATAGTTTTATTGATCATAATTAGTTTGCCAATGGTATATAAGTCATGTCACTATATCCGAGCACCAATCTGTTTTTAGTCTGATAAACAGTGACTTCTTTAAAAAGATACAACTCTATTAAACAGTTTCATTTATTTACATGAGATCCTCACTGTTTTTAAAATAAATAGACAAATGCAATTATGTCTATAAATAAATAAATAATCTAACAATAAAAATAAACTAAGTAAATAAAAAATAAATTAATAAATAAAGCAAATAAATATTTGATTGTAAAACTACATTTTATTGTCTGATAAACAGTGACTTATTTAAAAAGCTTTTCAGTTATATTACATGAATAGATATAAATTTGCATTTTGTAGTTTTAATTATATTAATATTATATATCAATATGTATATTAATCGTGACACCATTTTTGAGATCCTCACTGTTTTTAAGCAATAAATTAAATAAGTAATAAATACATAAATAAACAAATAAACGTTTCTTTGATTGTAACAATAAACTATATTATCTGATAAAGTCACTTTAAAACGATACAGCTCCATGTAAAGGATATTGTCTGATAAACAGTGATTTATTTAAAAAGATACTGCTTCATTAAATGGCTTTATTAGTAGCTTGCAGCATAACTAAAAAAGCCAGAGTGTAGTTGAACTTCATTTTATCAGCTTGTATTGTAATTAGCTTGTGGAAAGTTTCAAAAGTAGCTTCACCAACACTTCATTCATGCATTTTAATGAGTCTGAATGCGACAAATTTACCCTTTTGAGTCATTTGACAGTATTTATATCTGCTTCACAAGAGCGGCGACTCTTTTCGCAGGATCAAGACGAAAAGGCCACAAAGCCAATCTTCTCAGCGAGATTCGTAACTTAATATGCAAGCAAATTACTTTAGCACACACTCAATTATTGGCTGCTCACACCACCGCTGAACTCCCGCAATAAAATCACAAAATGAAAGAAGCCAATATGCCGATACTTTAAATAATAAAATGTCCATCTTTTCACACAAAGACGTCTTTGTACGTGGAATGAAAGATGCACAAGCATATTGCTTTTGACCCCAGACTTCTCCCAGTGTAGACGTCTGTAAATCTAAGATTGCTTTATTCTCCCCCCCACCCCGCTCCGGCCCGTCTGCAATATGAAAGCAGGTAGCAGGAGTTTCTTCTTGACACAGATCAATAAGCGGCCCCGCTCTTCCTTATCAGAGATGGCTTGTAGAGATTCGCTGGTGGGGGCGGCTGCAGGGCTTTCATGATGGATGACAGAAAAATTGACCCTAAGATCCACCACTGCACGCGCTTTAATCTCTTTCTTTTGCCGCGAGCGAAGACAACAAACACATGTGGCACGTAATGATGCCGGAAAGCTCTCCAACTTGATGTGACCATCAACAGTTGTGTTTGAAGTGGCTCTATCCATGCACAAGGACAAACAATGCTAAATCCTGCTACACAACTAAATAAATAAAAACAACAACAAACAAAAATACGTATATAGTTCATATAACCAATTAACAAAAAATAATTAGGTTAAATTAGGCTGATGTCAACACCTTAAAGTTGTGTAATGCCTTCCTTAAAAACCATCAACAAAATGACACGTAAAACACACAAACAAATAAATAAATAAATAAATAAACCTTTAAAAATGTATACAACTTAAAAAAAAAAGATAAATAAACTAATTCAACATAATTTATAGTCGTACAATAATGAAATATAATAAAAAGTATCTAGTAGTATCAAATAGTATCTCAGTGACTCCTTCAAAGTCAATATCAAAATTTACCAAATTTGCTTCTGAATCAAACCTTGATGAGTCATATGAACACTTTCATGGGTCGTTTTGTCTTCTGTGTATTATCTTGGTGTGTCATTTGAGCAGTTTCATCTCTCGATTGTGTTTTAGAGAAGAAAGAAAGTGATACTAGTTAAGGGCGAGGGCGAGCGGGCGCAGGTGTGTTCAGTCCTACCTGAGTCACTGAGGTGGTGCAGGTGGAGGCTAATCGCTTGCAGGTCAGCTCGCTGTTGGCCGTGCTGGTTGCCCCGGTGACCGGGGTGGGCAGCAGCGAGGGGATGACCGGCAGGGGCAGGAGGCCGGGACGGTTGTTGCCGGAGGAGGCAGAGGTGGAGATGCAGCCGTTAATGGTGCCACCGCAGCTGCTGTTGGAGGCGCAGCGCTCCCTTCTCTCCCACACGCTGCGGAAATCCCGCTCAAAGCGCGGATGGTAACGCGACATCATCACAGAACGGAACCAGAGAACGAGAGACACTTCTGCTCACGGCGAGCTGGAGAACACCTAACGGAGGAGAACAAACATCTTATATTAACGTCTCAAAAAAACAACTGGTTCATTACAAACACACACAAAAATGTCAAAGATATATCAAGATCTAACAGCAGAAATAAGCACGCGGTTTCATCTGATATACTAAATCAAACACACAATGTTTTCAGCGTCTGTGTCTCAATATTAAGACAGGAACACATGAACTTCACCTTTTCACTATTTAATGTGAGAAAAACTACCATCAAATACAAAGTGAAATTGAAACTAAAACTGAAAGATCTTCGCGACACCTCGCCAAAATAAAAGTCTGGTTTAACTTGAAGAAATTATGGCAGTAATATATCTCTATTGTGTACAAACATGCACTCCTCAAAGTACTACTAATAACATACTTATTTTTAAGAATATCATGCAACCGGAATATTTTTTTATTCATGTTTTAATTAATACAGTTCTCTTGTGCAACATCAACATTTGAAATAAAATAAAAATGTTCTTTTATAATTTAATTGTTTTATAATTTATATTTGATTAAATTTTTTAAGACTGATGGAAGTGTGCAAGTTTTATTAAATCATTTCATTAGACTCTATGATTTGTATTAAATCATAAAACACAGAATCCAGAACAACTAAATTAAAAACACAGAATTTAGGGAAAATTACATTACCATGGGGCTCACCAACAATGTTTGTTCCTTTTTACAAAAATTATGATTACAGGGGCAGCTTACTGATTAATAGACACTTATTTCCATGTACAATACTTATAATCCATAGCGTGTGAAAAATGCAGTAAATTGTATCTGGAGCAATGCATTTCTACTTTGGCAGAAATGTAGCCAGAGTCACGTATTTCCAATGATTGCTCGTCGGTTGATGTGTCAATGTCATCCCAGCTTCCTTGGTTATTTTCATGGCAAGTAACAAGTTGAAATAGTTTAAATAAAAGAGCAATTTAAAATCCTATACAAGGTTTTAAAGTTTGGCTTTAGACAAAAACTCTAAAATGAATTCAGAGACAAGTTTCTTCAAAAGAGTTTGTGGATTAATACATCTTCCTAACAGAACCTAAGCCAGCATAATTTAATAAAATATGTTTAAGTATTCCAAAGAGTCTGGGCTGCAAAATGGATTGCTATGGATTGTAGATCAACTATCAATTAGCATCAATTATAAAGAAATAAAAGGCAATATTGTCTTCTAAAACACACTTTTTGGCTGCTTTTCTGTGCAAATATTGATGTATGCCATTTACTGTGATTAACGTGATTAATTAGTTTGCACATAATATAATTAATCCAATTAAAATGATTCAATTGACAGCCCTAATTAAAACACTTAGTCACAATTAATCTCCTGATCTCACATTTTAAATCTGCTGAAATCTGAAAGTACTTTACCATCAAACGCATTAAACTTTACACATGTAAGCTCATATGTATCAAAATGCAATAACCTCAGTTGTGTTTCACTCGTACATAAAGTTTACGAGATTCAAAGACTGTAAATTACCGTCTGGATTTGATTTATAAATAAATTATATCTCTATCATGTGCTGAAGTGTACTTCTCCACCTCATCATTAAAATCACACACAATAAAACTCAAACAGCTTTTATGTTAAACTAGATGAATGTGCTACATCGTTCTGAAGGTGTTAAACATATTTAATTAATCTTCTTATAAGTTATGTTCGGCAGCCTTTCATCAAAATACCGCAAGCTGGAAACATTGAAAGCACTGAATAGTTTCAGATATAGCATGGGTATTCAGCGTCTGGTCAGCATCTCTATTGTCACATGATTCATTCTGTATGATTCTGCCTTTAAATTCAGCACAAAAGACGAGAGGTCACATGTTGTCTAGAGAGGTGTGATAAGCAGCTGCTTTACAGATCAATCCAGACATGATGTGTGACAGCAGCACAAAAGAGCAACGCTGAAATTTGTTTGGTGAATGCCAATCCACTTTCTGTGAAAAAGACATGTCAGTTAATCAATCAATAAATGAGTTTCCAATGACTGAAGCAGAGTCTAATTCTAAAATAAGATATTAGATGTATATAAAATTTCTGTATATTTTTATTCTTCACCGATATTTAACAATGAGCAAATCTGATGCTAAACTGATTAGATCATTCGTTAGTACGTCAAAGGTTCTTCCACACAATGACTGACCCTTATAATTAAAAAAAAAAAAAACGTACTATGACCAAAGATTCATTCAGACTTGAATCTATTGGCATCAGTGTGTGTTTGGTTTTAATAATGGTTTCAGACCACATACACAAATATGAGTTATATACAGTACACTTACTGGCCACTTTATTAGGTACACCTTGCTAGTACCGGGTTAGACCCCCTTTTGCCTTCAGAACTGCCTTAATTCTTCATGGCATTGATTCAACAAGGTGTTGGAAACATTCCTCAGAGATTTTGGTCCATATTGACATGATGGCATCACGCAGTTGCTGCAGATTTGTCGGCTGCTCATCCATGATGCGAATCTCCCGTTCCACCACATCCCAAAGCTGCTCTGTTGGGTTGAGATCTGGTGACTGTGGAGGACATTTGAGTAAAGTGAACTCATTGTCATGTTCAGGAAACCAGTCTGAGATGATTTGAGCTTTGCGACATGGTGCATTATCCTTTATCCGTCAGAAGATGGGTACACTGTAGTCATAAAGGGATTGACATGGTCAGCAGCAATACTCAGGAAGGCTGTGGCGTTTAAACGATGCTCAGTTGGTACTAAGGGGCCCAAAGTGTGCCAAGAAAATATCCCCCACACCATTACACCACCACCAGCAGCCTGAACCGTTGAGACAAGGCAGGATGGATCCATGCTTTCATGTTCTTTATGCCAAAATTCTGACCCTACCATCTGAATATCGCAGCAGAAATCAAGACTCATCAGACCAAGCAACGTTTTTCCAATCCTCTATTGTCCAATTTTGGTGAGCAACAAATTGTAGCCTCCGTTTCCTGTTCTTAGCTGACAGGAGCAGCACCCGGTGTGGTCTTCTGCTGCTGTAGCCCATCTGCTTCAGGGTTCGATGTGTTGTGCGTTCAGAGATGGTATTCTGCATACCTTGGTTGTAACGAGTGGTTATTTGAGTTACCGTTGCCTTTCTATCATCTCTAACCAGTCTGCCCATTCTCATCTGACCTCTGACATCAACAAGGCATTTTCGTCCACACAACTGCCGCTCACTGGATATTTTCTCTTTTTCAGACCATTCTCTGTATCAGTAGATCAGCAGTTTTTAAAATACTCAGACCAGCCCGTCTGGCTCCAACAACCATTCCACGTTCAAAGTCACTTAAATCCCCTTCTTCCCCATTCTGATGCTCGGTTTGAACTTCAGCAAGTTGTCTTCACCACATCTAGATGCCTAAATGCATTGAGTTGCTGCCATGTGATTGGCTGATTAGCAATTTGTGTTACCAAGCAACTGAATAGGTGTACCTAATAAAGTGGCCGGTGAGTGTATATTTAATACCGTCAAAAGGATAAAAGACATCAAGCTAAACTATAATCACCCATCCCGATATATGCACATTCAAATGTGCATTATTCATGGACTTCATTTAAATGCATACAAAATAGCTGGTGAAGACTGTCTTTCTCTTAGTTTAAAGTAAAGAGAGAAGAGAATTGATGGCAGGTTTAAAGTGTATGCAAGGTGGCAAAAACTAGAACAATCAATGATTCATATGGGATTTTTTATTTTTTTGTCTTTTGTTATGTTCTGTTTAGGTGAACTGTTCTTAAGAGTATTGTTTTTTTTTATTTTGTTTGATTTTATTCTATATGCAAATATATGGATTGCAATTAAATTTATACAGACATCTAAGGAATGGACTCCAATATTGATTTTACTACAGAAGTTCAAATTAGAAACACTATGACATCATGTCTTTATGCTTAATTTTAAGTATATTGTGCAAAATAATTGAATTATAAAAGTTTCCTTTGATTACAACTTAAAAAATGCATTCATTCGCAATAAAAATATAATTGGGAAAGGAGCTTTAAAAATAACCTTATTATAATTATCATTATTATAAAAACAAACATCTACATTTAATAATCTATACAGTTGGTACAGGCTATAAATGTTGAATCTGAAACTCATACTTTGCAGATACTGTACAAAGTCATGATAATTTCATTTCTACACTGCACTGGAAAACAAAGGCCACCGATGATGGAAAACAAGGAAATATTGTATGTGACACAGAATCAAATCCCTGGGAATTCCACAATGCATGCATTTTTCAACAGCCTTTTAAACTCGAGCTGCAAGATGGATCCAGCAGTTCAAACGGCTGAAATAAACCTCGCAATGCTGAACGTATCTCTGACATGTGGTTAAAAACAGACAGGAAAAGAAAAACTAGGTGTTGTTTCATTTGTATCTTGTACACAAGCTCTAATAAGGCGAGATATGTAAATTAAAGTATCAATGTGGGCTAAAAAAAAACAATGACGCACACATAGCTTTGATATAATGGAGAGGTTTGGTTTAAATATATACAGCAGCAGTTCTGTGTCTTCACACCAAGAACTGAAAAACACCAAGCATATCATTAAACACACCGTCCTATTGTTCTCTGCTTCAGTCCCACCTCTGCTATTGGACACATAAAGACACCTAATGAGCTATAAACACATTTCAAATCCATCAAGAAAGAGAGATAAAACTGCAAGCATTTTATTATACCTGGCATTCGTGAATCATAAAATGAAAAGTTTCCATGCTTATGCTAAGCTTAATGAGCAAAAGAGAGTGATTATATAATGGAAAACAGGCAAAAAAAAAAAAAAAAAACACCTGCATATATTGATCATTTTAAAACATCTTCACATGTGTCTCATCCAATCATATATTAGAGTAGTAACTGTGTGTTTCATAACTGAAAGTATTACAGTCAGTAATCCACATTTCACCTTTTATTTCTGATTTTTGTCTTTTGTATAATAACCACGCTCCGCTAAACTTTCCATTTATGATCTAGATTCAATCTCTCCCATACACGCCTCACAGATCAATTCATTCATTCCGCCACTTGAGACGAGATCCTGTCATGTGTGAACAATGCAGTGAGAGCAATATGCCAACATGTGCTACGGCACAGCAACACCAGCACATCAAGGACTTTCAGATGCACTTGGACCCTCGCTTTTCTAATTCTGGCTTGAGAGGAGAATGACTCGCTACAGCAAAAAGTTAGAGTTGAGTGCTGGTAAAAATGCTCCTGGACTACCAGAATAACAGACTCTTGAGTTTGGAGCCTTTTTCATGTGAGACGGTGATAGAACACACACAGACCTTGGCAAATACTAGGAGAAATGTCAAATCAAGTCAATATCAAGTATGTTTTATGTGGGCAAACAGCACTTTTAATCTCATCATAGAGGTTCCTCTAATGTTTGAGCATGTTTCCCCATAAATCTCGTTTTATTTTATGAGATGAAAATGCACATAAAAAGATTACAGTTGAAGGTGAGTGACAGTTTAATTATGTGTTTGAAACCTCATCAAATTGTATGCAACAATTACAATACTGAAGTAGGATGGGATTTCAGTGCTCAGATAAAAAATTACTCTAAACCTTACTTAATGCTATATGAGAGATTCCAATTTTCATAATGCAAAACACCTCCTCACTAACTTTATCAAGATCATTGGAAAAATGTGAATGTGGTGAAATTTCTGCAAAATGAATGTTGCTTCTTGGATGTATTTCATTATACTTTCGAAGTGAAATGTCCGGTGAGGGGCACTACAAATGAGTTCAGTTTCATCCAAAACAGATAACTGTGAATCTGGAAATGTTTTAATACCTTGGCTGTTGCAATTTATGCTTCAGTTTGGAAATTAAATGTCTAGCAAGTGGCACTAAAAGGTTAATGCTTTATTGTGTTTTAAAATAACGTGTGAGCTATACTAAACTTGACCCTAAAAACACCCAATAGTGTTTAAAAAAGCAAACGTGAGATAAAAATGAATTTGCTGAAGCAACCATGCCATTTTACTCGTGTTTCACAGGACTTTTCCGAAGTGTAATGCTGTACCAGGTGAGCTTACAAGCAAGTTTACTATACATCAAAAAAGCAAAACATACAGAGCTGGTTATGTGATTCAGATGTCAAAACCAATCAGTTTACAATCATGCACTATGATTTTGAGATCATAACATTTGTGTAAGGCACATTAATGTTAAAATGTTAATCAATAATCTGCCTCTTTAATCAGAACTTGTGTGAAAGTTAATGCCGTTTTACTGACA
Organism: Cyprinus carpio; assembly: GCF_018340385.1. Taxonomy (NCBI): domain Eukaryota; kingdom Metazoa; phylum Chordata; class Actinopteri; order Cypriniformes; family Cyprinidae; genus Cyprinus; species Cyprinus carpio. The sequence continues at coordinate 1,541,153 of NC_056613.1, read as the reverse complement.
AAACTGCTCCTGGTGGAACTGTAGCCAACTACCGGTATGTATGTACAGGCATGCTTTTGCAGTTTTGCAAAAATGTAATGAGCCAATGCTGCCATTTATAGAAACTAAACTACAGAAAAGACTCATATTTCACAATCAATCTCATTAGCATATGAACGCCACATTACACAGACCTTATCCAATAATAACAAAGCTCATTTGCATATAGAAGACACAGTATCAAAACCAGCTTGTTTAATTTTTTAATCATATTTATCTTTAATTCTCTTTAATCATAAGTCTGCTTCACCTATATGCTTATTGTATATGACATATATATTACATACAGTACAGGTCAAAAGTTTGGAAACATTACTATTTTTTATGTTTTTGAAAGAAGTCTCTTCTGCTCATCAAGCCTGCATTTATTTGATCAAAAATACAGAAAAAAACAGTAATATTGTGAAATATTATTACAACTTAAAATAATAGTTTTCTATTTGAATATACTTTAAAAAAAAAAAAAATTATTCCTGTGATGCAAAGCTGAATTTTCAGCATCATTACTCCAGCCTTCAGTGTCACATGTAACATCCAGTCTATCACATGATCATTTAGAAATCATTCTAATATTCTGATTTATTATGAGTGTTGGAAACAGTTCTGCTGTCGAATATATTTGATGAATAAAAGGTTAAAAAGAACTGCATTTATTCAAAATAAAAATTTTTTTTAATAATATATATTCTAATAATATATTTTCTTTACTATCACTTTTTATCAATTTAACACATCCTTGTTGAATAAAAGTATTGATTTTATTTAAAAAAAAAGAAAGAAAAAAAAATTACTGACCCCAAATTACTGGCCAGTAGTGTATATTGTTGTTACAAAATATTTATATTTTAAAAAACATAGCTTTTTTTTCTTTTTTTTTTTTTTACTTTTTATTCATCAAAGGTATCCTAAAAAAGTATCACATGTTCTGAAAAAATATTAAGCAGCAGAACTGTTTCCAACTTTGATAATGAATCATCATATTAGAATGATTTCTAAAGGATCATGTGATAATGATCCTAAAAATTCAGCTTTGCATCACAGAAATAAATGATAATTTAAAGTATAATAAATTTAAAAACAATTATTTTAAATTGTAATAATATATCACAATATTAAATTTTTTTTCTGTATTTTTGATCAAATAAATGCAGGCTTGATGAGCAGAAGAAACTTCTTTCAAAAACATTAAAAATAGTAATGTTTCCAAACTTTTGACCTGTACTGTACATACATACAAAATGATACACACACACACACACACACACACACACACACATATACATATATATATATAGTGTGTTTATGCAATTTCTACTTGTTTGTTTTTTGTAGGTATATGTAGTGTTTCCTAATTATTATTTTAGTTTTAGTTATTTTAGTACTTCAGCTTAAATAAAAAAGGGACATTTTTCTTTGATAACTAGCTGATTTTTTTTTTAATACCAACTTTCTTAATACTGTTATACAAAAACTTCCTTAATACTTCCAACAAAAGCATATCTGTAAACATTATAGAGTTTAATAGGTGCCGCAGAACAGGAATGATCCCGGAAATCGCACAATGCAAAAACAAATCAAATGCATGTCACTTCTATTCCTCTTTTCTGTCACCTCTGACACCCAAAGGCATAGAAATAAAGAAAATCACTGAAAAACAAACCCAGGCCTAACACATGGATTGGAGTTTAGCTGTGCTGAAATGCGATCAGGGCTGTGTGACGGGCTTATGATGCCTCCAGTAATGGAGAAACAAGCAGAAAATGTATTCATAAGGGTTAAGCCTCTTTGCTAAAACACAACTCCTGCTGCTTCACGCTGTAAAGAGCTTCATCACAGAAGCGGCCATGACAGCCCCGTACTGCTGTATCTGTGGTGGGCGACATTGCTCTCCTGTCTTTAGCTATGCTTCGCTAGTAATGCATGACTGCCACATGACCGCAAACGGGAACAACTGGCAGTAGCGTCCCAGCAGACACCGGAGACATTCCTGCTGCACTTAGGATGACCTCAGATCTAACATCACTCCAAACATTCCCTCTGAGCATCTCAAAGTGAGACTTCTGCCTGTGCCACATCAATTATGTCCATCTGTTGAGTTTTGTTTTGCTTTTATTTTCGTTGTCCCACTGGAGGAGGATAGAATGACATACTGAGAAGTCACACGTTCGTTTGCAGTGGTGTAAAATAAAGGGATAGTGCATTTGAAAGTACATGTTTTCCTTTGATGACCTTCTTGCACTGAAGAGTTCATTGCTTTGAAAGCTATAGAACTAGACGCTCTTTTTGCATTTACAATGAATGGGCACACATACACAAAAGCACCATAAACTAGCCCATATGCCTCATCTGCTTAAGACATATGATAACTTTGAACTAGAAATAGAGCCAAATTCACTTTTAGTGAAGATCGTGACATACGCTTGACATACGCATATGCTCTCATTTCAGTTAATGAAAGATTTGTCTAACTCAGGAACAAATTATTCGCTTTTAAATGGGATCTGTTCAGTGAATTAGTTGATTCAGTTCACAAAACGGACCTGAATGATTCGTTCACAAATCGGATTGAGTCACTGAGTCGCAAGTGTTATCAGCTAAATAGATCCAATGACTTCAGGGAATAGTTCAGCCTAAATTGAAATTAGCGGAAAGTTTGCTTATGAATTCTGTTATGTAGATGAGTTTGTTTCTTCATCAGATTTGGATCATTCATCAACACAGTGAATGGGTGCCGTCAGAATGAGTGTCCAAACAGCTGATAAAAACAATAATCGAATAATTGAATAATTGAATAGTTCACCCAAAAATGGAAAATTGCTGAAAATGCACTCACCCTCAGGCCATCCAAGATGTCGATGAGTTTGTTTCATCATCAGATTTGGAGAAATGTAGCAGTCAGAGCATAACTTGCTCAGCAATTGATCCACTGCAGTGTTTGTTTGGTGTATGGGTGAGATTTGAGTGAGAGTTTAAAAAGATAATAATAATATAAAAGTAGTATGATTAATTAAATTTTAATATTGTGAAGAAGACAAAAACTTGTGAAGGAGAAAAAACAAAACTATAATTTTGACCCATACTATGTATTGCTGGCTACTGCTATAAATATACCCCTGTGACTTATGACTGGTTTTGTAGTCCAGGGTCACATATGTGAGTGGATTTTGATGCGAGAGGACAGCAGGGAATGGACTTTTTCACGGGAGCAAGCGTTATTATGAATTATGGACTCGTATTTTGGCAAGAAGTGTGGTATGGATTACTTGTGGATTATTGTGATGTTTTTATCAGCTGTTTGGACTCTCATTCTGACGGCACCCATTTACTGCAGTGGATCAATTGCTGAGCAAGTTATGCTCTAACTGCTACATTTCTCCAAATCTGATGAAGAAACAAACTCATCTACATCTTGGATGGCCTGAGGGTGAGTGCATTTTCAGCAATTTTCCATTTTTGGGTGAACTATTCAATTTCCTATGTTCTATGACTTCAGAAGACTTTGTATATAGCACACAATTTATTTGGACTAGTTTTATGTTTCAGGCTTTTTCGGAGCTTAACAGAAATAGTCACCATGAACAGCTAGAGTTACATAAAGACTCTTTAAAAATGAGAAAAGAACAGTCTACAGGTTTGGAATGACATTATGGTGAGTCAATGACAGCAGAACATGTATTTTTGGGTTAAATGCTCCTTTAAACACTGGTTTTCACACGTCTATACATGTGCAGTGACTCAAATTTACATAAACACCTCTAAACCTTGATTTACATTTATATGCATCTCTGTGCTGTGCATCCTCTAGACATTTTATCAAATGTAATTCCTTTTTTAATCAACAGAGCCACCAATCTACCACACTGGAATAGTGCGTGTAAAGCCAAGGGTGAAATTAGTGCCTTTGCTAAGATGTGCAGATTCGCTACTGTAATTCTTTCCCCCGTTTCCTCGCAGCAAAGAAACCGGCTGCAAGAAAATTGGATGTTTACCATTCAAAAAAGATGTACATGTGGCTAATAATTTGTGATTTGGATGCTGAATAATACATTTCAGTGCTGGTAATAACAAACACTTTCAGAGCAGCAGATATGGGTGGGAGAAAGCTGCATTATGGATTACCTTCATATGAATGCACTCTACTAAATATTTCAGAGCCAGAGCCACGTTCTCATCTGCAAAAAACAATTCAGTGAAAGCTCCTCGGCATTCAGCTACGTGGGAAATCAAAAGCACAAATATGCAAATCAAACTTGTAGGAATGCAAATATGTTTGTTTGTCTGCATCCTTTCAAGCTCATTTCATATTCATATATCATTTGATACATGAATCATTTTTGTTTGTTAGATTCAGAAAACAAAATGCATTCGCATGATAAAACAAATTTCACAGAACACCTTTCTCCCTCAAAACTCATGCAAATAGAGCAAAAAGAGCCTTATAATTAGTCAAACTTGCTGTTAAGTTAATGCACATTGCCTGTGATGGAGTCTTGGGAAACAGCTTTGTGCAAACAAGACTGAGAAGAGAAAAACAGTCACACTTTGCAAACTCTTACCGGACTGGGCTCCCCACAGGAACCCTTATCAAACGAGTCTGAACCACTAATTTGACAAACAACTCAATGCAGCGACTAGCAAAGGAAAGGAGGAACATTCATTATGAGCCATAAGGAGGACGAATTAAAATATTAATGCAACATATGCATGAGGTTTATTAAAACATGCATTAAAGCCTGACAACCGAGAGGTGACACGTTTACCCTAGGGGTGTATGTACAGCCAAAATCTAATGTCACGCTAACCGCATATCAGGTTTCAAGCTGCTAAAAATGAACCTTGTGCTGCAGAAAGTGTTAGTATAAATTACAGCAGCACATAATACAATATTTTTCGGGCTGTACCAGGTCAAAATTGCATTGTTGAGGGAAAAATATGATGTATCTGTGAATAAGTCATATTTTATTATTACACTCGAAATTATATAACAGAAAATAAACTTATTACTAACATTTTAAACACTAAAATATGTATTGTAGTTCACCTACAGTAACTTCAAAATAGTGTTTTGTTAAAAAAACTACGATGAAAAATATTCACCAACAAGATTTTTCCATAACTAAGATGAGACACTAATTATTATCATATCAACATGAAATATCGTTGACGAAAAAAGACGAGACTAAAATGTAATAAAAACTCTATATCTAAAATTGCTCTATATCTTCATAAACAACAAAAAAAAAAGATAGAAAAAATATACCTTACAAGGTTTTCATGCTTGGGGTTGCCAGATGTCAAGAGTTTAAATCCCCCATCAGAGCTTTTCTATGCTTAAACAGGACAGGCTGACTAAATATGATAAAAACTAAAATGAACATTTGACACAGTACTAAGACTAAATAAGCTGACTAAATTTACACTACTCGACAACAAATCCTTTAAAGGCAACATTATTCAGAACAGAAAAGGAACGAAATTTGCTTGAAAAAGTATCAAATAAACAAATTATATTGGCTTTCATTATAAACCAATTAGCCAAGCCTAAACAAATTTATTTCAAGTGAAACTGAATCTGCTGCCGTGTGGGAAATGCACTATACAAATAAACGTATGCACATGTACTTCTCTCGTTCAGCACCAATCCAAATGTTTTGCATGCTTGATGTTAACTGCATGAAGAAACATGACTTATATTTGGTTAAATATGGTACTCCATAATATGACTAAGATGAACAATTATCAGTGCATGAATCAAACTCATGAATGCATCACGTTTTAAGAAGTTTTTTATGCATACATTTTTATTATACTGTTGTATGTGGGCAGAAAGGAATCATATAAAACACTGAGATCACTCACAGTCACATTAACTTTCATGTTGCCAACAGTATCTCATGTGACCTCCACTGACTTCACTCCTATTAGTACTCATTGCATCCCTAAACATTTCACAGCCGTGCTGCATGACTGTAAATTGCCAACTCACACTGAAAATAATGACTTCAAGCCATTTCTGCCCACTGATCTTCTGCAATATAAACGCTATAGCGGTGTTGCACAGTAGGCTGCATACAGTCATCCCGCCCAGGTGTAATATATCCTGTGTCTCTTTTAGTCTTTAGGATGGTTTATGATAATGATGCAGGACAGCAGCAGGGAAGGAAGGAAAGAGAAGAGCATCATTTGGCTTCCTGGCCGCAGTCTACCGTCAGCAGCACATGCACCGCCGGCCGCCCGGTAAAGCAGCATTATTATTACAATGTCAGCTTTAATCAACATTGTAGTCAGCAGTGAGATTGTGCAGCGCTGCAGTTGTGTAGGAGTGTGGTGTCCTGATCAGCCCACTGACCACTGGAAACACCAGTGAATCACAAAGCAAAAGCTTTGGGGGAGGCTAAAATTATACATGTGCATTGAATCAACGTTTTATGTTATGATTCATCTCAGAGCAACTGGTCAATAGTTTGGAATCATTTAGATGTTTTAATGTTTTAAAAGAAGTCTGTTTTGTTCACCAAGGCTGCATTTATTTGATAAAAAAAATCCAGATAAAAACACTAATATTGTGAAATATTATTACAATTCAAAATAACTCTTTTCTATGTGAATATATTTCAAAATGTAATTTATTCCTGTGATGAAAAGCTGAATTTTCAGCATCATTACTCTAGTCTTAAGTGTCACATGATCCTTCAGAAATCATTCTAATTTTTTGAACATTTCTTATTATTATCAATGTTGGAAACCACCTCTCTGCTTACTATTTTTGTGGAAACTGGATTGCTGGCCTTTGTCTGAATGCCTCTCAGATTACCAATATGTAGTGCCCTATGAAATCTGTTGATAATATTAAAATTTTAGATTAAGGAGCCATTGGCTCCTATAAGAAAAAACTTAGGAGCCAAATAATTTTTTTTAGGTGCCACAGAATAAACGTGTTTTATTTATTTTACGATTATTATTATTAATTTATTTACATTTCAACATTTCAATCATACTGTCATGTGTTTAGGTCTCATCTTTTTCTTGACTTTATCAGCATTTTAATCCATCTTGTAGATGACCTGGGAACTAAGGTTCACTTTAAAGTGGGAACTAAATGTCTTTTCCAGCTTGAAATCTACAGTCACAAAGAATTGTTCATTACACAGAATCTGTACCAGTATCATGGAGCATGAGCATCACTTGACCACTGAGTGTAGCTTGGGCTCCACACACATGAGACATTTCAGTAAGTTGTACTGTAGGATCTTTTATAAAATAGCCTACCTTTTGATGTTAATTCATGTTCACTATGTACTGTATTAGTAAAGAGAAAGATTAAATGTGTTCACTTGCCCTTGAACTGAGGCGCTAAAGCGACCGCGCCTGCTGCATTAAGGAGCGCCAAAACTGCATTGTTTGAATTTCGTTATGAATTCGAAATAATTTTAAAGCTGGTACTTTTTATTAAAAAGTTACAAAGCACAGAGTTTTTTTGCGATTACTGGACGGCAGTTGCACTTCAAATAATGAGGTTCACGCATTAAAAGAACACAGATCTTGACAAAAGAGAACTGGAGCGCTGCTGGAATCCCTTGTATCCTCTGGTGCTCTTGGAAGGGTTAAATGTTGTTAAAGTTTTTGTTAAATAATCCAAGTCCAGGCACTCAATAGGATGCAAAAGTTAAAAAGCCTTTAATAGTTGGGCTAAAGCATTAAAACACCAACGTAACCAACACCCTGATGAAGGCCAATGGGCCGATACGCGTTGGTGTTTTAATGCTTTAGCCCAACTATTAAAGAACACAGATCTTGTTTAGAAGAAGCCATATTAGTAATTATTATAAACGAGAATTGTTAACGATATTGCCAATACTCACACAGCTGACAGCTTTACCTGTTCTAGTTTGTTCAAGTTGTGCACGAAACAGACGCTGTATTTTCTGCACTTTCCCTTCTTGCGTCTCCGTCATTTCTCTCTCGCTGCACAGCGGAGCTGCGTTTATCAGACTGTGTGCGGCAGCACTGATGTGCAGCAGAGATGAGGACTGTCTGAAACTCTCTTTTTCCACTAAAACTTTGATGCGCATCGTCTCAGTTTAATACACGAACATTACAAAAGATTTGATCGCAAAACAATTAGGAAAAAAGGCATTACATTCAAATTTGTAAGTTATAACATGTAAATATATACCCAGATAGCAATAACACTCGGGCTGATTCTGGCTGAAATGCGTCTCTGTCGGTTCAGTCTCGGCATCGGTGAGAAGATAATGGACCAGAGCCGCGCCGACTCTACAAAACACTTCTGGCTGACAGACGGCTTTTTCTCTATGGGCCGATCTCGGCTGAAAGCTGTTGTACACGTGGCAGGTCCACACTCGGTGTAGTTGTGTGTATGAACCTTCGGCCCGAGTTCGTTTTATCACAGACGGGGCGCTGCTAGAATAAAGCAAATCATAACTTTTTTAGCGGTTAAATCCTGAGGAGCTTTCGGCGGGTAGTCGCCAGTGGCGACCTCAGCAAAAACGTCAGTCGCAAATTAATATTTATGGTCACAAATGCGACTGTTTTAGTCGCAGTTTGGAGCCCTGAAATCCATTTTATCTTTTTCGAAATTCCATTTTTTTCGTTTTAATTTTTCTCGATTACTTTTTAAAAGTTAAATTAAATTTTATTAATCAAAAAGCATGTATTATTAATTAAAATCATAAAACTTATACATTTTCACATCAATTTATTAAAAGTGTAACAAAAATTACATGTTTAGGGCTCTTTGAAATGTTTTATTTTTTTAAATAAAATTTGAATGCATAAAACAACTTAATTTATTCATTTTTTTCTTAAAGTAATCTTAAGAATTTTTTTTTCCTCAGAAATTCTGTGTTGTGTATTTACATTTTTCTGGTTATCAAATGAAGCCATAAAACATTAATTTCACTTATCTTTTTATTATTGAAAATGACGCAAACTTTATTTTTTATTTTTTACTATTAAAATTAAAACATGGAAGAAATGTTGTGTGATTATTCCTTGAAAAATAATGTTTGTTTCATTTTAGTAGTAATATTAGTAGGCACTGTACATTCTGCTGAAAAATAGTAATAGGCACAATGTCTTCAAATCAAACTGGACTTTTATTTTGACAGGTTGCCGTGAATACCTTTACAGTTCTTTACAGCCATTCATTAACAGAGACACACAGAACATGCAGGATTCATATTTAAAAAGACTTTTGTGGCTTATTATTTACAGATACTAGTCCAAATCGTGATTTGATTTAAGTGTAATGATCTACTTTTGATTAATTCATTCAAAATTTGACAAATTCCGTGACATTCTGCGTTAAACTGTGAATTGTTTTTATGACTGGATTCTGCCATTCCGTCCATTGTCTGCATCGCGGAAATCATAGGGCCCTTAATATGCCTTAGGGCTGTGCAATTAATCGAAAAAACTTTTCGATTTCGATTTTGGACTCCAACAATTATGAAAATACAATAATCGAGATGAAACGATTATTTCACCCCATTCTGCCCCCCTTTTGCAGCACTGTGCTTTTGTTCCTCCATAAAAGCCCAATTTCCCATGCAAAACAGTAAAATCATGTAACATGACATTTGCAAAATGGGACGTGCTTGATTTTATCAAAGTATATTTATTCATGTTTTTAAAAGCGTGAAAGAGATCTTGCGCTGCTCCTCAGCAAGAGATATGCGCTCAGAGACGGAACAGAACACGGACATGTAAAGTCATCTTTTAGCTCAAGGTGCGCGCCTAAACAGTCAAATAGACACAAAAATGATTATTTAAATAAATGAATAAATGAACGTAAAGAGTTGAGAATAAAAATACGTGTGTAACGGTAAATTGGATCCGTGCAGCTCTTAAAGTGACAGCGGGCTATTTTCTGCTGCGACTGTGTGCTTATTAATCAAACACCAAAAGACAAATTCATAATCACACACTGCTCTTGAGTGAAGGACTTTTGTAGCTTTAAGATTAAAAAAAAGTTTAATTCTTACAGTGAAGACTGCTGTTTTATTTTACATTTGATTATTCATTCTGTAGTAGGCTGTAAACAGCTTGAGACTTGCATAAAAAAATAAAGCACAGTTTGTTTCATTTGTAACTTTTTATTCTATTGTATTTGTCCTTTGCTTTTTTTATTGCTGACAGTTTAATTATTTTCAATAATTTTCAATAAATTTGAGGACTTTTTGTTTGTTTGTTTGTTTGTTTGAAATTCCGCTGGTCTTTGCAATGTAGATGTCATAGCAAATTTATTTACAGAAAATACATATTCAATATGTATCACTTTCTTTAAATAAATCACTCATATAAAGTTTTGGTCATATGGCCCCCTTATAATCGTGTTAAATAACTGTGATTACAATATTGACCAAAATAATCGTGATTATGATTTTTGCCATAATCGAGCAGCCAGAAATTTGCTGTACATATACTCATGGCAAACTAATGACTGTTTGTATGTTTTGTGATAGTTGTAGAGGACTCTTGGTTTATCCAAAGCAGTAAAGTAAAAATCCTACACAGCCTCTAAGCTATGTGGTTTCCCAGCATGCTCAGCACATTTGATTTCTTCTCAACCACAGTGTCTTTCTGATGCTGAGATCCAGTTTCATCACTTTGACAACAGAGAAACTCATAAAACTTGAGCAAACACTCTGATGCTGGAGAAGGAAACATGAGATTTGAGGAACAGAGTCTGTTATGCGCTGAGTAACATTATTATATCTTGTTTAAGTGCTAAATATCTCACACGTAGTGCAAAAGGTTAAATAAATGCATGATCGCATAAATACAGTGCAGTGTCTCTTTTCATTCAATTGCTACTCTCTGTCAAACCATAAACTCAAAATTGAGACGTCACTCTTTATAAACTTAATCAGTTTGCATATTTCTTTTAAGTCTGACTTGATTACATGCACACCGAGAAACGTCACACCAGTCTCGTATTAGTCTGGTGTGGTTTTAATGCTGAAAAAAGATGTAGGAAACGTTCATTCTAACTGAATGCAGACGGCAGCGGTTTTAAGCACACAATCCAGAACAGTCACACTAGTTTAAGACCGAAAATGCTGCTAAAAAACCTTCACGATCAAAGTAGCGTCAGGTTGCAATGACGTCTGAGATCTCTATATGACCAGAAACACACGTCTATTCTAAGCTCATCTGCAGGAAGATCTATTGAAACGATGCCAGTCCTCCAGCTGCGCTGCCACGGGCGTTTAACCCCGCGGGTGGAAACCAGAGACGACAGGACGGAGCTGTCTCACTGCATTCCCATCTAACCACCCATAACACACCTTCACCTCCATCTAGCTGCATCCAACATCTCATTCTCACGTGATTTTAATACGAGCTGACTTTATATTAGTCTAGTCAAAGAATGAATGTCACTGGAAATGTTCCGCAGCTAATTTTGGAGATGGACTCATTTGAATTCATGGAGATGAGGTTTAAATATGTAATGTATTTTACATTTTTAAAAATGCTATCTATTAATTTAATGTTCAATTTTGTTGACACTTTCAAAATTGAACCTTAAGGTGTGTGCTTTTGAGGGCTGGGCAATATTTAATTATATTTATTATAATTAAATATAAATATCATATTCAAATATAATTTATTATTTATATAATTAGTGATTATATAATGTAATAAATTATATTTATTCATCACAAAACAATAAAGATGATTGCACTGGTGATATCAATCAAACAGCACTGTGATGCTTTTAATGCACATTTTATCTGGTTAATAAACTTTCATAGATTAGTTATCTGGTTAAAAAACTTTAATAGAATAGTTATGAATTTTTTGTTAATTTTATTTGGTTAGTATTATTGGATATCAAAGAACCGCAAACATGCAAAAGTGTTGTTAATTATTAAAACATTCATTTAAATGTCAAAAAGGCTCAGACAATCAAAAATGTTTGAGAATTCCTGCTTTACATACAGCTTTACATTTGATAGTCCCTGAGTTACATAAAATATTGTCAAAAAGCTGGATTTTTTTTTTTTTTAATTTTATTGTTTTTTTGTTTTGATTCTTACTATAAACACCCAGCCTCAAAGCAACACAAGTGCTTTTAAAAACAATCTCTCATTCCAATGTGTCAAAAGCAGAAAGTCAGAGTGAGAATGCTTTCAAACACTTAAACACGGAGCCGATTTCCCAAACCATTTTAAATATTTCATCAGGAATTCATGTTGCTTCATGCATGGTTAGCGGCCTCGACTCGCGGAGAGGTCAGACAGAGTGCAGCGCACGACAGGTTATGAGCCCAGTTCACTGACGGGGCACTTCACGCTCACCGCTGTAACCCTTTCACCACCGACAACCAGCACTTACTGAATGCTTTTCTGGGATAAAGAACATACTTGCAGTTAATTAAACATCTTATCCTGGCAGAGGTGTTAAATATGACATTAAACGTTGAATCGAAAGTCACTCATGTTGTTCAATTCCTAACAGTGCTCTTTAGCCAAGACTATATTCATAGTTGCATTTGCAACATAACATGAACGTTATGGATGCATCTGCATGGATTCTCACAGAGAACAATGAATCTGTCAGACCTGCATATGCACGACTCACACACTCACAGTCGTCCAGATGGGTGACCATGAGCACAGATGTGCTTCGTGATATAAACACATGCAACTGCATCAGAATCTAAGCCTCTGTTTACATACAAGAACTCTAATGAGCAAAACCTACCAACAATCTGAACATGATTAAAACATACAGATATATAATATAAAAAAATATGAAAATATAAAAAATACAAATAATTTAGGCACATTTAATGGCAATCATTTATAAAACTTCTGATATTTCCATAGTAAAAAAATAATAATTTTAATTTACCACACTGAAATAAATGGCTCAGAAATTTTAGTCAATTTTACAAATAATCATAAAGAAATGGCAAGTGACACTGAATTTAACATGAAATTTTGAAGTAGACTGAATGAGTATTTTCTTGTAAAACCTACTCCAATAATCTTTGTTTTACTTACATCTTTGATAATGTCTTACACTGCATGCATTATGAAAGCAAAACCTTTCATTCACTTTTTTTGCATAAAATGAACCTCATTACTAAAGTTAAACAATTCTTAAAAAAAAAAAAAAATAGGGGTATTTTTTAGTTATGTTTAAGGCAACACTATGAAACAAAGGAAAGAATGGATTTATTGATCATAGGTGTTTGTTTATTAATTCATTTTTTCCACTGATAAATAATCCATTCAAGCTTTGTTTTCAAATGAAGTTCACTCACTAGCAAATAAGTCATGTTTTTGATGGATGAAAAAAAAAAAAAAAAAAAAAAAAGCATTTCTGAAAATGGGTGTCCTTCCCATGATGCACCAGGCCAGAAAAAGGCTTTTTACTGCATCATGCATCTGCAAAGTAAATAAAGATTCATCAACAGATGAATATCAGTGGATCACTGCATTTGTTTATTTCACTTATTAAACATCAAACAGAGTGGTCTGGTCTGTTGTGGCCAAATATTCAGACAAATTAAATTAATCTGCATGCTGCACAAGATTTGTAAGTAAATTGGCTCTGCAAGCAAACTTAAGTCCTTCGTTTTTCAGATGAGTAAACAAAAGCGCAAGCGCCACCATCGATTTTCATTCACAACTGGCCTATTTAACGCAACGCTGCAGCCATGCACACAAAAGTCCAGACGCTGTCAGCAACCTCTAAATGAGCTCAAGACGCTGGTCTATTCAGCACAATGCTGGAAACAAAATAGTGCAAAGTCTGCCTTGAAATAAGGGGAACAGATGAATCAAAAATGATTCTGTCATCGTTTTTTCACCCCCATGTCGTTCCAAACCTGCAGGACTTTCTTTCCTCTGTGGAAGATTTTCATAGAAGTTCAAAAGTACATCATAAAAGCAGTGCACTTTGTTTCTTTGTTTTCTCACATAAAAGTATTACAGACTAGATCTATGATACTTTTGCATCTTTTTTTCTCTTAAGTTTGAAAGCCTCAGACTGAGTCATTTTGTTTTCAAAGAAAAAAGAGATTTAAACAGGTTTGGAACAACATGATGGTGAGTAAATGACAGAATCTTGTATTTCTACATGAACTACTCCTTTAACAACGACGAATGCAGGAAACAGTACCTTGAGCGAGGTGCTTTCTATTCAATCTTCTGAGGAATAAAGTTAAAAACAGCTCCTTCCACAAAGGCCATCTTGTAAGGAGCGCACACGACCCAGTTCTAGAAGGGTGCTTCAATAACATTAGCAAAAGCAATTAACCTTTAGCCGGTAGCTCCCTAAAGTGAACAGGGTGCAAATGTTCCTTTATTCACACTGATTACATATACTATAAAAGACAAGCATCTGAGATACACGTATAAACTCTTTGAGACAACATGGCCTTACCACCTTAGTTTTCTGATAGAAAAACACTTCTTGTTCTCAATGATGACTACTTAGGGGAAAAAATGACAATAATAAACCAGTCTAAGGCGGTTTATGCTGGTCAAGCTGATATTTAGCTGATCTAACCCAATCTAAACCCAGCAAAACAGACCAGTTTGGCCAGTCTGGGAGACCAGATAATCATTAAGTTAGTTTAAGCTATTTTTCAGAAGGGCTACTAGATTACATGCAAATCTAACTTTTTGTTCCCTTGTAAAATAGCTTATTTTTCACAATTCTGAAGCGCAATGAAACATCTATGACCATAATAATGTATTATTTAATATATATAAATGACTGTTGTACTTTGTGGTGCTGATCACTTTGTAAATATAATAATTCTGCATTGACTTTAAGGCAGCATCATGTTCTTTCAGAGTTCAGTTTCAATTCCAATGAAACAGCAGAACCAGATAATCAAGCTCCGCAGGTCTGCTTGAAAATTACAGGTGGATTTTTTGGAGGCCTGCAACTCAGCAGGAAAGATTTCCAGGAGCTGGATTGGTTCCGTGTAATCTGAAAGAAACATCCACTTCACGGTGATTCATATTTCTGAATGTAAAAGAACAGCTTGCATGCAGGTGTGATTTTAGCATATCAAAAAATACTGGCCATCTCAGGAGATGAACGAGGTTACTGGAGGTTAAACAGGAGATTTACCCTGTTAAACCTCAATCAACGTACAAGCTCTTTAGAAACTGAAACAACAAGAAACGGCCACTGAATATTAATAAAGACATCAGATATTCAAACCCAGTTTTCAACAAAACCACTGAGATGATGACTGCAGGAAATACGAGTAAAAATAGGTATGATTTTGGATAATTCAAATCACCCCAAAACCTAGATGATGTAAGAACCCTCATAATAGAGAAGACATGAAATAGAAACTGGATATCAATATTAATTAATTTTGCCATTAACACCTAATTAATTTGTGATAGTATCATAATTAGCATATGAATGAAGTGTTTTTAGCACAGTGATTCATAACCTTGGCCTGGTAACTCAAGGATCATGGGTTCAAATCTCATAAAGGCTCAAACAATCAACTGAGAATTGAGCAATTGTGCAACATTTACTTATTGGAAAAATGTGCTGTCATCTCATTACTGCAAAAACATACCTATACTTACAATTCACTACAGTTTCCTGCTGATATAAACACTAGTGGCAGTAAAACACCAATAGCTTTTATTATTTTTCACACAAATTATAATTACAGTGGCAGAATATTTATTAATAAAGAGTTATTTTCATGCATAATACTATGTTATGACCTCAAAGTGCTTTTATCATAGTGCATGATGTATGAACTAATACGTTTTGATGTTTAAATCACATAACCAGCTCTTGGCTGTTCTGACATACAGTAGTAAACTTGCTTGTAAGCTCACCTGGTACAGCACTGCAATTGCAATGTGGAGCATTTAAAGTCACAAAAAAAGCACATAGACTTGCAGAAAATTGCATGGTTGTAATATTTCATCATAAGTTGATATCTCATGTTTGCTTTTGTTATATTTATTGATTAGGTTTAGTGTTTCTGGTGCGTTATTTTCAAATGCAATAGAGCATTTACCTTTTAGTGCCACTCACTGGACATTACATTTCCAAACTGCTGGGATACCTACAACAACCAACGTAATCAAACATCGCCAGATTACTGTTCATCTGTTTCAGATAAAACTGAACATGCTTTTAGCACCATTTACTGGACATCTGGATCTCAAAACGTGCAAGCAAAATTATATCATTTTGCAGAAATGTCGTCACATGCACATATTTAAATGCACAGCATTTTCCCAATCAGAATAAATATTTGCAAGGTATATCAGACACTAGATTATGTAAATTACGGTCTTATGTGTTTATTTAATACTTAAAATTACTGATTCATTAGATTTCCAACAAAAATAACTATATTGAGACTCCACTACAACAATACAAAATTACTCACACCGTGATAAACATGCATTAATATTATATTAGAAATTCATAATGTTGTAGTGACAAACTAATTTTTTCCGAATCCGATACGCTGCTGACATTGCAGATCTCACGCTTTTCCACACACAAGCAACTTGGGTTTTCCTTTAATCTCCATCTATACATCCTGACATGTGCCAGTTAAGTTGTCTGGATGTAAGAGGCAAAGGAACAGGCTCCTCTGAGACCGTCACACAGCGGGGATCCCAGCGTGAGATCTCAGCCACAACACCATCCTCAAAGAACCACATCCATCATCTTCATAAAGGCCTCGAGAGCACAAACCACCAGTGACGAATCACAGCCACAACATATTCAAGGAATGTTCCGGCTTTAATACAACTTACACTGTGTGGACAACATCTGCGCAGAAAATACATTCAACTGCTGCCTCTGTTTGATTTCTAATCATAATAATCTTCAACATTAAATCACTAAAGCACTGATACAGTACAAACGTCTTGCTCAGTTTCAAAACTACTCACCACACGGCGTCTCTGATCGATGCACATCGTATAAGACAGTCGTGAGCTTTTCTCCTCTAAATCACACGCCACCTGTTAAAGAAATGAGAAACGTGCATCATGAATAAGTCATTAATCAGATGATTTTAGAGAGCGCTGCTCAGAGGACACAGGGACACTTAACATGGTTTTCAATGTCAAGTCAGCATGAACCTGTTTTTAACGACCTCTCGAAGACAATAAATCAGATCTGTAGCCATAAATGATTTCCAGAGCAGCAGCATCAACTGTTATTAACACAGAACAATAACAGTGTGTAGAAACACATAAAACCTTTACGAAAGAAGCCATCAGTGTTAAAGATCAAAACAAAAGACAATTTTTTTTTTATAATATAATAAAAATGGTACGACCCCCACAATTACCACCAAACTTTCATTACTGGAATGCAAATAAAAACTAAAAATAAAATTATTTTAAATATTACAACAAATACCACCAAAATGTATATTATGTGTGTGTGTGTGTGTGTCTCTAAAATAAAAACTTTTTTTCAGAGGTAAAATGTCATTAATTGCATTGAAAATGTCACAATGCAACAACAACAAAAAACCTAATGGTCTGAAAAATAGGATTTATTTAATGCAGTTTTGTGATTTTATTGTGAAATATGCCTCCAACCGGTTTCGTTAGATGCACTCGTCTCTTCTGAACTCCGTTCAAACACAAACGAGTGCTTCAGATGAGTGTAAAGTCGCTCGTTCATCTCTGCATAAGTTCTGTTCTGCGTTCTGTGTGAAATCTGGGCTGGATCTGAAGATCTCCTACACTTACTGAAGCCTAAATACCTAAAGACCAGAGTCAACATGACTACAGCGCTCAATTAATGTCCTTTCCAAGACAGTCTCATTCTTCTGCCCGTCTAGTCGCCACAGAGCTGAAGGTCTGGCAGCAATTTTAACCATCTGGGTGATTTTACTAACCTCTAAACATGTAAGCTCATTGTGGAAAATGTAAATTTGCTCTTGAAAGCTTTAGATATAGCAGACATAAGCAAACGTTTCATCAAACTCATCTGTGTAATTAGACTTTTGACTCTAAATTTAGGAGTGATTGACAGCATTAGATGAACAAGCTTGAACTTCATTAAGTGGCAATTAGTGGCACAGTATAATATCTAAAAAAAAAAAAATTAGCAAATGTTTAAGGATGACTTTTCATTTGAATGATTTGAAATTTTCTGACAGATAAATTCCAGCAAATGAGACATAAACTGATCTGCGTGACCTGACGGCCATGAGTTTGTCAATCAGCAGCACTATATTCATCTGAACAACAGTCACTGAACTGTGAGTCTACAGCATCAATAGTTCATCACAGCACCTGACAGACATGAACTAACAGGTAAATCAGACCTTATCACCTGAACAAATCAATTAATACATTTCATAATGAATCAGATCAGCACTGCTACACACAATTACTATTGTCTTGATTGCTTGTGAGGGAAGAAAGCAGCTTGATTTAACAGACAGAAACACTGAGACTCCATCTTCTTCAAATCAACATCGATCACGTGAAATTAACACACATTTAAATAATGACTGACAACCATCACATGCATCTACAGCAGTTCAATGCCAAATGGCTTAACTCTGTGGGTCTGTATATCTACAAATACAACAAATCATAAACAGATGAGTGAATAGAGACTCCATCCTCATCAAAGTATTATTTTTGTTAGCTTTGAGGTGAAATTAAGTGTATTATATTTTTTTCTTTGTTTTTGTTTATATATTTTATCCATTTCTGACCTACTGTTGTACATCACGGAATGTGTTGTGGACTTGTGGCTCTATGTTTATGTATTTAGCAGATACTTTTTAATCCAAAGCAACTACAGTAAAATGTACAAATATACAATTAAAAATAAAATGTCTGACACAGACATCTATGGCATTGTGCCTGTAATATCTGTCAATCTTCTACCTACTCATGTAAGGTATTTTATGAATAAAAAACTTGAACGAGTAAAGATTAAAAACAAAATATAATGTATAGGTCTATTAGTCAAACATAATCTCAATTAACCAAAAATCATCAACTCAGTGATATTGCAAAACATGAATCAAAATCATCTGCTCATGACGAAAGTGTTTAATAGATGGATTTAATTACCACATGCACCGTTAAATACTTAATATTAACCATTTAAATTAAAATCTGGTGTCAATAAATAATGATAATTTAACAAATAGTAACAACTAACTATATAGCAACATGAAAACAGCATAGTCAAATATTGATTGCAACATGTCTGAAAGCAGTTTCGATGGGTGCACACCTGTAACCGTATAGAAAGTGAAAACTGGCGTCTCCAGTGACTCTTTTCCTAAATTTAAGAGGACAGAAGCAGCGTGCAACACTAATGTCCTGCCCAAACATGCTGCTCCAGATCAGAGCACCTGAATTATGCAATCTATAGTGTCTACAGAGTAAAATCAAGCCGCCTTTGCTGCTGGTCCATTAGTGTCTCCTCATGAAACACACATGCAGAAGCACAGCGCGGTATCTCTGGTTAATTCCAGCAGCGCTAGTTTGTAAAGCAGTCTGATGCTGACCTGAACTCCAGCTCTTACCTTCAGATGAAGCTGCGCGCGTTTCTTTCATTGTGTGAGAATCCCTCGCGCTGCTGTCAGTGATGATGATGCTGAGCGCTCGTGCACGCGCTGATGGTAAGATGTGGAGGAGGATGATGCTGAGCTCTTCAGCGAGAGAGTGTGTGTGTGTGTTTGGAGAGTCAGCTCGCTCCTACGGCCTGCGGTGTGTGTGTGTGTGTGTGTGTAACAGACCTTCTGCTCCGCCCCTTTAACTCTATTATTACTAAACACACAGCGCCACCTGTCGAGATAGAGAGAGAGAGCGAGAGAGAGAGAGAGAGAGAGAGAGGGTGCAGGTGCATCAAGTTTCAACAAGTCAGATGAATTTACAGATGAAAAGCTTAATAGTCCAGGTTCAGTGTTTAATGGACGCAAGACAGCAAGTTGACTAAAGCTAAAACAATAAAAAATGTGTTACTTAATTAACTCCATTAACTGATAACTCATAATAAAATAACTAAACCTAACACTGAATTAAAAATGAATACAAAGTGTGAGTGTGTGTATTTCCATATTGTATTATGTTTTCCATTCATATATATATATATATATATATATATATATATATATACACACACACAACTTGTATTAATTTTATTTCAGTGTTAGTTATTTTATTTTAGATATAAATTAAATATAATTGACAAAAGCACACATCAAAATTACTGAAACGTTAAAGTTTTGAATGTATAAAAATAGGATGTATAAAAATGAAAACAATTCAAAATATTAATAAAACTATAATAATGTTAAAATAACACTGATGCAACCTCATCAATTTAATGTATATATATATATATATATATATATAGCTATGCACTGTTCAATATACTGATATATTCTTATATTCCTTGGATATTATGTACTTATAATCGTGTGTTTGTGTGTGTGTGCAAATATTATATTATATTATATTATATTATATTATATTATAATCATGCCACGGAACTGTTTAACTGAACTCACAGACATTTCAAGTGAACAGATGCATAAAAAAAATGTGGTTTTAAAACAGTACATTACAAATACTGAAATAACATATCTACTCAAATGTTAGCAATAGACTGTAGCAAAGGGTAAACAACCATTCATGTTTTTTTTACTTGAACAAATGTTTAGTTTATGTTTATATGTTCATCTTATGCATTTGACAGAACATCTGCACATTTTTAATCTTCAGTTTTAATTTACATTCAATTTAAGTGCATATTAAATTCTATTCGGCAGTGTTTCAGTTTCACATTTAATACATCACTGACATCTCCTGGTGATGATATGCACGTGCAGAAGAAAAAATCTGTCCAAAATTTCTCTTTGTGGGCACATTGCCAAACAAGTGAATGAAAACAAAACATCATCTCACTTCAGTGTGTGACTTATATTAATAATAAGGCTACCTCCATAAGCTTTTTGTGAAATTTAGTAATTTAATAGGTAATTTTAATTAGGTCTATCATGCCTTGGAATGAAACCCTGGAATCATAAAATCTGGTTGAGCTTGTAACCATTTTATCGGGGGTGTTTATGCTGGGATGTTGTGGTCAGGCGCGGGACAGAATCTTGCAGGATTCCCACGCAGGTCTCTACTCGTACACGTGTATTTTGATAAACAGTTTTTCCTCCATTTAAAAAAAAAATTAAAATAAAAAACCTCGTCCACATGCAAAAGCAAAAACAACATTTGACAACACTGCAACCGGAGTTTCTGAAAACCTGGCCGGCAGGAGTTTTCGAAAAGGTTAAGTTTCAGTGACCTCGTACAGCGTTTGCGTGTTGACGAATGGCCAAACTGCATAGAAGTTGCGGTTTTGAAAATACCCCTGTTCATGTGGACAGGGCCAAAATTATAACACTTTTACATCCATATATATATACAGTAGTGGCCAAAAGTTTTGAGAAATACATAAATATTAGTTTTCAAAAAGTTTGCTGCTAAACTGCTTTTAGATCTTTGTTTCAGTTGTTTCTGTAATGTACTGAAATATAATTACAAGCACTTCATACGTTTTCAAAGGCTTTTATCGACAATTACATGACATTTATGCAAAGAGTCAGTATTTGCAGTGTTGGCCCTTCTTTTTCAGGACCTCTGCAATTCGACTGGGCATGATCTCAATCAACTTCTGGGCCAAATCCTTACTGATAGCAACCCATTCTTTCATAATAACTTCTTGGGGTTTGTCAGAATTAGTGGGTTTTTGTTTGTCCACCCGCCTCTTGAGGATTGACCACAAGTTCTCAATGGGATTAAGATCTGGGGAGTTTCCAGGCCATGGACCCAAAATTTCAACATTCTGGTCCCCGAGCCACTTAGTTATCACTTTTGCCTTATGGCACGGTTCTCCATCGTGCTGGAAAATGCATTGTTCTTCACCAAACTGTTGTTGGGTTGTTGGAAGAAGTTGCTGTTGGAGGGTGTTTTGGTACCATTCTTTTTTCATGGCTGTGTTTTTGGGCAGAATTGTGAGTGAGCCCACTCCCTTGGATGAGAAGCAACCCCACACATGAATGGGGTCAGGATGCTTTACTGTTGGCATGACACAGGACTGATGGTAGCGCTCACCTTTTCTTCTCCGGACAAGCCTTTTTCCAGATGCCCCAAACAATCGGAAAGGGGCTTCATCGGAGAATATGACTTTGCCCCAGTCCTCAGCAGTCCATTCACTATACTTTCTGTAGAAGATCAATCTGTCCCTGATGTTTTATTTTGGAGAGAAGTGGCTTTTTTGCTGCCCTTCTTGACACCAGGCCATCTTCCAAAAGTCTTGGCCTCACTGTGCGTGCAGATGCGCTCACACCTGCCTGCTGCCATTCCTAAGCAAGCTCTGCACTGGTGGCACTCTGATCCCGCAGCTGAATCCTCTTTAGGAGACGATCCTGGCGCTTGCTGGACTTTCTTGGACGCCCCGAAGCCTTCTTTACAAGAATTGAACCTCTTTCCTTGAAGTTCTTGATGAACCTATAAATTGTTGATTTAGGTGCAATCTTAGTAGCCACAATATCCTTGCCTGTGAAGCCATTTTTATGCACCGCAATGATGGCTGCACGCGTTTCTTTGTAGGTCACCATGGTTAACAATTGAAGAACAATGATTTCATACATCACCCTCCTTTTAACATGTCAAGTCTGCCATTCTAACCCAATCAGCCTGACATAATGATCTCCAGCCTTGTGCTCGTCAACATTCTCACCTGAGTTAACAAGATGATTACTGAAATGATCTCAGCAGGTCCTTTAATGACAGCAATGAAATGCAATGGAAAGGTTTTTTGGGGATTAAGGTAATTTTCATGGCAAAGAAGGACTATGCAAATCATCTGATCACTCTTCATAACATTCTGGAGTATATGCAAATTGCTATTATAAAAACTTAAGCAGCAACTTTTCCAATTTCCAATATTTATGTAATTCTCAAAACTTTTGGCCACGACTGTATATAGAACAATATGAATTTACAAAACTCAAGTGGGGGACACTAATATACACATGAATAATAATAATAATAATAATTTTCCCATAATTACATCTCCAGTCATACATAAATGTCCATGTGTATATAAATATATCTACAGTACATACTTTATGTCTTACATCTGTACTGCATAACTACACAGCCTAAACTCTCTTCCATTATTCACACTTTAAAAAGAGAGAGCGAGATTTCACACTCATTTTACATAATGAAGATTTTGAAATATATGACATTTAAGATGGACCTCTTAATTCAATTGAACAATCTTGATTCAATATCAATTCTTATGTACATACATATATACATGTCAACCTGATCCGAATTTATTTATGACAGATGAAATTTTCGGAGGCAGTGTACGTGATTGAAACAACATGAGTTTGTTGGTTTTTTTAACATGCGAAAATTTCGGACTCAAAAATACTCATTACATTTTGCATTAATTCAAACATACAACCTATATAGCTCAGGAGTTTATGAATCTCGTTCATATTTGAATAATCTGAATAGATTAACAGAGATATTGAATCTGAATTAATAAATATTCAATTATGTCAATATTATTTTCAATTTCAATAAGATACCTCTGGTGGTGAGATGAACGTACTGCACTTGACCTTGAAATAAGAAAACATTCAATCAATACTTTTTTTAATAAAATCATTTAAATTCAACAGCAACATTTCTAAATCTTATAATCTATAATAATTATTCCACTACTGTTATCTAAGTGTTATTTAGCAGACCCATTCTGAATGAACACACATGGAAAAAATGTTAGAAAATAAAATTTTATTGATTGAAAATGACAAATTTATGACAGTTAATTATATGGTCAGTGATACATTTCTATTAAATGACCTAGAATTAGAAATCAACAGGTTAAAATAATTTGAGGATAAAATATCAGCCTATAATAATATTAAGCTCAATATACAAGCTGATTATTGAATGTATTCAAGCAACTATGAGAGATTCCCAAACATTCCTGATCACCGAGTCTCTACAAACACTAAATGTGAAATGAGTTTGATCCACATCTTCAACTCTATTGAACAATCAGTTTGACTGTGATTGAAAAACAGACAGTTGAGAATGAGTGATCAGAAAGAGACGTCGACCTTCCACATTTGTGATGAAGTGTGTTTAGAAGATGAGCTCTGACCGCCATTCAATTACCACATAGTAACAAAGCAAGCAGTGGCCAAGAACAGCTTCCTGTGAGTGAGAAACTAAATCTTCCTCCAGGTGGCGCTCAGAGAAAATAGGTAAGAATGATGTTGATCTTGTTTAGAATGTTTTTATTGTATTTAAATAGAAGTCTGTAGTGTCTCATTTAGACTGTAGTCAATGTGTGTGTGTTTCTATATACACACTGAAATTAAAGGGGTCATGATGTTGCTAAAAAAGAACATCATTTTGTGTATTTGCTGTAATGAAATGTGTTTATGAAAGTGATGTGACGTGACATACAGCCAAGTATGGTGACCCATACTCAGAATTCATGCTCTACATTTAACCCATCCAAAGTGCACACACACACACAGCAGTGAACACACACACACATCGTGAACACACACACCCGGAGCAGTGGACATCATTTATGCTGCGGCACCCGGGGAGCAGTTGGGGGTTCGGTGCCTTGCTCAAGGACACCTCAGTCATGGTATTGCCGGCCCGAGACTCGAACCCACAACCTTAGGGTTAGGAGTCAAACTCTCTAACCATTAGGCCACGACTTCCCCCGCTTTATGCGGTTTACGGTTCAAAAAACTCATTTTCCACATACTGTACATTATTGTTTCTCCTCTATGCCCCGCCTTCCCATTTTTGACAAAGCTCATCTGTCTGAAAAGCGAGGTGTGCTCTGATTGGCCAGCTATCCAGTGCGTTGTGATTGGCCGAATACTTCAAGCGTGTGACGGAAATGTTACGCCCCTTGTCGTTGCATCTCGCTTCGTAAACATAAACCATGTCTGCATTTGTGATCGGAGAAAGGACAAACAACAAGCACTACTCTCTACACTGCTCAAAACTCACGTTTGAATCATCAGTGGCAAATCCTTTACATATGTAAACCTACTTACAGACTGTGAGTCTGAACAGCCGGCATTGTAGTCTTCGCTCCCAGAATCAGGAATTCAGGAATTCCATAAAATGCGCTGCACACATCTGAATATTTGGATTGAACTGTTCTGGAGCAGTGTTGTAAATACAACTTAACCACTGATTTCTAGTTGTGTCCTCTTTTGGAAGGCCAAACAAAGTATTTTCACTTTTGCAACAAAACAGCGTCTCCACAGCATGGCGGCGGTGGCAACAGCGAGAATCAAAGTAACGCCTTCTTTCTTTGCGTGAACATTTGGGTGATGTTATGCAAATCTGCCCACATACTGACGTAGAGATGTGGGGCGTGTTAGAATGAGCCATTTTAGGTAGGAGTGGTTGACTTAACTTTTACAAATTATTTCTCTTTGGATTTGAGACTTTGCAGATCTTCTTTATGCACCAAGAGCTTGTAACACTCCAAAGAGAAAGGAAAAATTGGAATCGCATCATATGACCCCTTTAAGATTAGAAGAGAGAAAGAGTTTACAGCTATGTGAGTTAAAGAAAAACATTATGTGAGTGTGTTTCTTTACTGTGTGTCTTGGTTGTTTCTTACAGGAAGCTGTTCAATCTCACACAGAGACACTGAGGAACCATAATCAAATCCAAATCCAGCATAGAGGGGTTCAGTGAATGTGGTGTTGAATGTGTGTAAGTGGTGTGTGTGTGGTCAGAGACGCTGTAGAAGGACAGAGTGCCAGCAGACCAGTCCAGATACACTCCTACTCTGTTAGAGCGATGTGAAGGGACTGATATATTTCTGCTCTTATTATTGTGTATGACAAACAAACTGTCATTAGAGCAGTTCAGACTCCAGGACTTTTCACTGTATCCAAACCTACAGTCATTCCTCCATTCTTTCCTGTGGATTCCTGTATACGTCACTGATATACAAAGATTCCCGCTCCATTCAGCCTCCCAGTAACAGCGTCCAAACAGACTCTCTCTACACAGAACTTGAAGACATTCATCAAATCTGTCTGGATGATCAGGATACGGCTGCTTCTCTCTCACATATGTTGTCTTTCTGTTCCTCTCAGAAAGAATGAGATGAGTGTTTGCTGTGTTTGGATCCAGTGTGAGATCACATGCATCTGAACACAAAATGAGTAATTATAACATTTATAACACAACAAAATGATGATCAGGGTGTGTTTGTGTCTGACATACATTTCTGTGGTCCTGTGGTAATCCTGATCTCTCCTCCGTGATCCACACTATAAAAAAAGGTGCACAAATAGTAGCATTCTCTTCATACAGCAGGTCAGACTACTGAACTGCATTATTCCATTCAACACTCAAAAAATCCTCAAACCTTGAGCTACAGACTCACCTTTACCTTCACTGATCATCTGTACATTCTGTAGTGTGAGTTTTAATCAATAACTGATATTCATCTACTAACTGCAGAAATCTCTTTCTGTTCAGCTGCACAGAGCTGATCTGATTTATTGAGTATCATGGTGTGAAACAATTTCTTCTCATTTAGGGGATCGCACTAAGCGATCCAAATGTGCCCAAGTACGTTTGACCCCCCAAAGTCTGGTGTGTTTGACTAATGTGGTTAATTGACAGTTTGCAAAGTGAAGGGTCTTTTGTGGCTCTTTAATGTTTCGTGACAGGTCGCTTGAGTGTCTTGATCATCCCTTCCTCTGTACTTGTTATAGCATGAAATAAACAAGAATGAACTTCAGAAGGTATCTTGTTTCAACTGCGGAAATGCATCAATACACACCATTTTTTCAATTGCAAGTACACCGACATTAATCTAACTCTCCTGTCTGTCAATTCAACTCCCAGTGAGGGGGGAAATTAGTTAGAAGGGTAAAACAGTTTGAGTTTAATTAAAATTAACCATTGGTCTTCCATAATATCATACATTTAGATCATGATAAAAACAGTTAAAACCACACATAAAGCACCTCAATACCATGATAAAATATAACTATTTGGTTTCTAGGTATCTGTATGAAAATCATCTAAATACATTTAGTATAAATGCAAATTCAATATCCCACATTTATTGAATAATACCATGGTGCAGTTAGTGTTACTACAGTAAATCCATGGTAAATGATGGTGCTTTGTAGATTGAAAAGCCTTCTGGCTGTATGGTTGCACACAGTGTTTCTCCAGTTTGTCAGCACTGTTTCATCCGGCTTTAAACCAGTTTTAATCACCAAGTCATTTGTGTTCTTTGCTGAATTCACACGCTTCACACTGGATCTCACAGTGATGATTAGTGCTCCAGTGACAGAGACTTACAGTATCAGAGAGTAAATGCATCTGCTCTAGTAAGCTTGCACTGTGCTGACATTTTTTAATTTTGTGCCAAGCGGATAATTGGTGCGTGTTACAAAGTTCAAATGAGTAGCGCCGTTTCGTTACACTTTTGCCACATAAACAATATTATTGAACATTTATCAAACTCTTGTTATCCTTTTATCAAGGAAAATTATATCATGACAATTATCATCGTTTTATCCCCCAGCCCTATTTAAACATATTTAGGTTCATGACAGGTATGGTTCTCGCATTATTTATGTAATTGTCAACTTATTAATATAATTGACAGTAATTATAGTGAGTAAAGCTGCCAATTCCTTCATCAATATCATCTGCCTTTTTAACAATGTTCTAATAAATGAGCACAATTAAATGAAAATCTCTACATCTCAAATAATCAAATCTATAAGCGAAAGTGCCTTTCTTGCTGTTTTCTTCAAAACAAAAGTTGGATCGCAATGATGTAAGCATGCTCTGGAGTGCAGGCTGGTGGGTGCAGTCGCAACTGGGCCTAATGTGAGTACACCCTTAGATTTTGATCTCTGATTGTGTATATTGGATCAGTTTTTGCTTTACGGCTCTGACAGTAATGAGAATTTACTCTAGATCAGCTACAAACTTACAAGCAGCTGTTGAGCTGAATCAATACCATCTTCAGTCACAGAGTTCAAGACACATCCCTATTTTCTGTTCTGTATGCAGAGATCTATGTACATATGAGTTTTCAGTGATTTTATAGTGTACACATGTACAAACACATGACAGGATGATTGTTAGTGTTGAACATACTTGAGTTTGTCCAGTCTGTAGTTTGGATCAGAGAGCAGCTTGACTAATGATTGTCCTGGGTGATTGTAGCTCAGATCCAGCTCTCTCAGGTGTGAGGGGTTTGAACTCAGAGCTGAAGCCAGAAAACAGCAGCCTTCCTCTGTCACCATACAGCCAGATAATCTACAAACACACACACAAACATCACATCATCTGGGACTGGAGATCACCTTTAACTGCTCCACACACAGTGTAAAGATTCCTGTAACCTGTAAAAACTATTGGTTCTATGTTGATGGAACAGAATTGATCTATTAACAGTTTTTGTTCATCTCCACTCCTCACAATTTTGACATTTTGATAAGCGAATAAATAATTTTCAAAGACAACAGACTAAAGCAAATACAAACCACAAAGTCTTCAGACACACTGTGGTCTGTTGATATATAATAAACACTCAGGAAATAAGGAGCAGAGTAGAGGGCATCTTTAATTGTTTAATCAATTGAATATTTATGTTTTTCTTACCTCAGTATGTTGAGTTGACAGTGTGAGCTCATCAGTCCATCAGACAGAAGCTTCACTCCTGAATCCTGCAGGTCATTGTTACTCAGGTCCAGCTCTCTCAGTGAGTTTAATGATTGTAGAGAAGAAGCAAAACTTTCACAACACTGATCAGTGAGATTACAGCTGGTCAATCTGAACAGAACAAAGTACATATACACTGATGTATCTTCTCTAAACATGTGATTCCTGAATATTTTCCCACTTTGTCTCATACTAGCTACTGAAAAATACTACTGTATGAAAAGCATCTAACAAAGTCTTATATGCCAATTTATTGTCTGGACAAAATTACATCTACACAAAATACCAAACCTCAGTATGTTGAGTTTACAGTGTGAACTCTTCAGTCCATCAGAGAGAAGCTTCACTCCTAAATCCTGCAGGTCATTGTGACTCAGGTCCAGCTCTCTCAGTGAGTTTGATGATTGTAGAGATGAAGACAAATTTTTACAGCACAGACCAGTGAGATTACAGCAAGCAAATCTGTAACACAGAATGAAATATGGCTCAATTAAAAGGACATGGTTGGTTAAAATAATATTTCTGTGTTCTCAGTCGTTGTTCTTGTACATAAAGCAATAATGTACTTTATCATTCAAATTAATATCATTTATCTTTACAGTTTAGCGCTATTTCTGTCTTTTGATGCACTGACACAATTCATGTGTTCTAGGTGTAAGAATCTATAGTCTGCCCCGACCCAGATTCCACTTCACAATATATGTTTGATCATGCTCATTTCCCAAAATGGCTTAATTATTATAGAGAAGAAGAAAGTCAACAGTTATGTTGTTTCTTGACCATTTGGGATGATCACATCCTGAGCAAAAGGTGACCAATTGTAGAATGGGAGTGGGACACCGAGAACTATTTCAGACAAAGGGGTGTCAGAAATTCATTAACATACAGACCACAACTGTTACTACAGGAGCAACTTCATTTACATTAATGGTAGTAAACTGTTTAGTAGTTTTGAGCATAGGATGTTCGGGGTTCATTCGAACTCCGTTGAACCCAAGATGCAACATGTATTTAATCAGTGCTATGCTGCAATAAACATCTTCATTGAGATCTTCAATGTCCTAGTCATTTTTTCTTACATAGGTTTCTGGTTTAGATTTTAATTTACTTAATTCGGACTGTTATTTTTATTTTATTTCTGCCCATTTACTGAGTAATGTTTTTGGAACACAAATACTATTTCCTTAATAACAAAATAAGACAATACAGCACCTCTAATTGGTTTATAACCAATAATAAAATTAAAATGTGTCCAAACGTTGTGCTATTTCTGACTGTGGGATTACATGCATCTCTGTGTAACGGAGGCCAGCTGATAAATGCACTGCAGGTAAAACCTCACTCCCCTGATCTCAAGAGGCGCACTAGTGACTGACGCTAGAGGCTATGGTCCTTAGCGTCCTTGTTAGTGTGCCACCTCACATGCCAGTGACTGGAGGAGTTACATTGGTGCCATGACCCGGATGGGAGTGAGATTTAGGGGGGTGAGTGTATTCTTCGGACATTTTTGGGAGCTACTGGGACAGTAATAAAGATCTACCAATCAAATGTGATCGGTGGGTTGGCAAACACTTGCATAAATCGTAGGTGCCCACTCCTGTTCTTGCAAAGTTGAGCTCCAACCCTGACCAAACACATCTGAACCAGCTAATTAAGATCTTCAGGAGCACTTGATAATTACAGACAGGTGGGGTGAAGCAGTGCTTGAGCCATTGGCATAAGTTTGTCTGAAGCCCGAGATACACTGCACAAATTTCAGCTGTCCCAGACAAAAGATTGGCATCGTGAAGCAATTGTGGCGATTTCTGTGATCATGGCTCCTATCGGTTGTCTTATGTCGTACAGTGAGAGAGGTTAAAAGACGGCAGTTGTCACAGTTGTCTCCATCTGCCTGCCCTGACCTAGTTTTCCCATTGTTTATTGCTGCCAGGTGTGTCTTGTCAAGTCAAGTGTATTTAATGTGAGTTTGATTCCTAATTTCCTCGTCCGGTATTGTTTGTCTATCCCCGCTACGTATGTGTTCCTGATTCCATTGATGTTAAGTAAAGTCTGTTTGAAAGTCTATTCCACATCTCCTCGTTCCTTGCTCTGTGCTCCTCACGGTAGCTGATCGTGACAGTAACAGTATATTAGATCCATGCATGGTCTTAAAAAGCCTAATAAGTAAACCTACTGCTATCTGTCATTACTGTGAAGACTATATAAATATACAGTAATACAACTATATAAATAATCTAGAGTTATTTAACCAGGGACCTTATTGATCTGGCATGCCTTTCTCTCTTCCCGTACTTGTAAGCAGTGTAAGGCATGCATGCCAGCGGATGGTCCAAAGGAGAATTTTGCCGCTTGTGTGGAGTGGGTGCTGTAGAATAATGGACTGTTTTTTTATCGTCTGCCCCACTGAGGACCACTCAAGCCCCACTCCAGATCCAGAGCCCAGCCAGTCATCACCATCACGCTGCACAGAATGTTCGTAAGAGGCTTCCTCAGCTGCTGAGCCCATGCCTGCCACGATTAAAGAGCCAGCGCCATTTAAAGCTACAGAGCCAATCATCACCCCAGAGCTAGGGCTCGAGAGCTGGCAACACTGTGCGTTGTGGGAATAATTGTGGAGATTGAGGGTATAGAAGATAATCCCATCAACACTCTCACCACTGAGGGTGAGCTGTTACTGGACTCTGAACTGTTTGAATGAGGAGGAATTCTGGTTTCTCCCTATTGTCTCCAGAGCCCCTGCTGGTTCTGTCCAGCTCTCCAGAGCCTCCACTGGCTCCATCTAGCTCTTCTGTATCTCCTAAACTCCCTGTTACTCCTAAGCTCCCTCCCTCTACCACCTCCTCTAATACCAGCCGGTTCTTCAGCCCTATCTCCGTTGGTGCCTGTCAGTCCCTCAGCTCAACTTCAGTCAGCACCATCGCTCTGATCTGCCTCAGGACTTCCAGACTTCAACTCCGCCTAGACGTGAGGATCCCCTGTCTCGGGATTCCACTCCTCCAGCTTGCCTCGTCACTCCGTCCCTCTGGCTCTGTCAGCCTCCTCCTTTCCTCCGGCTCCACCTTTGTCCTCTGTCGCTCCGGCTCCGCAACGGCATCCCAGATCCCTGCCTCCAACTCAGATGCCTAGGCCCTCCGGATCCTCTGTGTCACCCTGGTTCTGCCGCTGCTTTTCTCCGACCTGGCCTCCTAATCCACCGGCGTCATCTCCATCAGTCGGCCCCCTGGTGTTTCCTGTTAAAGTCCAGCATGGCTCCTCCCTCCGTCGACTCCACCAT
Organism: Cyprinus carpio; assembly: GCF_018340385.1. Classification (NCBI taxonomy): domain Eukaryota; kingdom Metazoa; phylum Chordata; class Actinopteri; order Cypriniformes; family Cyprinidae; genus Cyprinus; species Cyprinus carpio. Next base: position 1,509,044 of record NC_056613.1, on the reverse strand, counting down.
GGGCCTCCTCTATGACCTAGCTTTACTGAGTTGCCCTGATTAGTTAATTTGGTTCCACCTATGTTAATAATCTCTATATGTCTCCTAGTACTTAAGTCCTGTGTTCTCCCCTGGTTCTTTGTCTGCTATTAGTTGTGTCGATGTGTTGTGCTACACCTTACCCTTGGATTCCTTCTGTTTCTTTTGTGGATTTATCATTAAAAGATGTTTATTTGGATTTCTACTGCAACGTGCGCCTTATTTGGCACACCCGTTCCGTGACATGTATATATTTATGATGAATATGTTATGTTTATATTTTAAATATATTTATATATAATATAGATATATGCATGTAAATATTTACAATATATATATGTGCATGTCTGTGTATTTATATATACAAAATAAATATACACAGCACACACATATTATGTAAACAAAAACTTTTATAATGGATGCAATTAATCGTTTGACAGCACTTACTATTGCTTACACTTACTGTTAACTTGTCTTTTTTTAGTTAAAATCAAATCAATTTGATTCTGAGTTTGATTGCACGTGATTCTTGGGTGGGGAGGGGGCGTGGTGAAAATGGGAAATAGATCTGCCACCACAGCTGGGAAAAATCCTAGAGGAAACGCTGCCCCTGGTATTTTGTGTGCTTAACTTAATTCTTTAGAGTTGTATATTTATTCTAAATGTGTAAATGGAAAGTTTACTTCATCTCTTCTATCTCAAAGTAAAAGAGTGCATACAGTCCAGAGCTGTGTAAACATATATACGCTGTTTATTGTCAATAAATCCTAGTATGAGCATGAGGTTTACAGACCATGCCTGTCTGATTGGCGCAAATTTATTTTTTGCTACATAAATGAATTAAATTATGATGAATAATGGGTTAAAAATGCTTTTACTTGTGTTACTGCATTATAAGACTTCCGTATGCCAGGCCTGTTTTATCAGTTTCTTTCACAAAGTGGTGGGACATCTCCCACCTATAAATTATGCCTATGGTTGTAACTAAACTCTGGTATGTAAATCTCCAGGAACAGGATTTGCCACCCAGGTATAAAGTATAAGTAGCACTGGAGGTGTAGGGGAAATTTTTAGTCATTTTATAATAAATATCTAAACCTGCACATGCTCATGAGTCAGACTGGTAACATGTTATTTGTAAGGAACTAACACTTCTAACATTAGAGTTTTGTCCACTTCAAACAACTTTTGACTTACTTTAAAATTCTTTTCATGTCAAAGTGTCATGATTTGTAGAAATTTCAATGTTACTGTGTCTTAACAAAAGACACATTCAGTTTTTTTATCTACCTTAAATTAATACTCACAAAGCTTTTCTGCAGTTCACTACAGCTGGTATCAGTCTCCTCCTACCCTCATCTGATGTGTTGTATTTCTTCAGATCAAACTCATCCAGCACCTTCTTTGATATCCGAAGCATGTAGGCGATTGTTGAGCAGTGACCAGGAGAGAGTTGATTGACTGAACGAGTCTTTGATTTCACAAACTTCTGAATCTCTCTGTACAGAGTCTGATCCTTCATTTCCAGCAGACAGAGAAACAGATTGATGCATCTGTCAGCTGAGAGACCTTCATCAGACTTGATTGTGGCTTTAATGTACTGTGTGATTCTCTTGATTGTCTCTGAGCTGTTCACTGTGTGTGTCAGTAGATCCTGTAAGAGTCTCTGATTGGACTCCAGTGAGATGCCCAGCAGGAACCGCAGGAAAAGATCCAGTTGTCCATTTTTACTCTGCAAGGAGTTATTAACTGCTGTTTGTATTGGCTCGTATAAAGAGAATTCCTGACTGTACAACTGAGATTGATAATCCAGAAATGACTTCTGTAATTTCATTTTCTTGGCTATGTGGGAATAAAACTCATAGAAAGCAGCTAGAAACTCTTGAAAGCTCAGATGAATGAAGCAGTAGACTTTCCTCTGATGAATCACAGATTCCTCCTTAAAGATCTCAGTGCAAATCCCAGAATACACTGAGACGTCAGTGGCATCTATGCCGCTCCCAATCAGGTCCTCCTCATAGAACATCACATTGCCCTTCATCAGCTGTTTGAAAGCCAGTTTAGCAAGTTTCACAATCACGTCTCTGTTGGACTTCAGAAGTTTCTCTGGATCTCTCTCATCATACTTCTGATTCCTCATGTTGATTTGAGTCAGAAGGAAGTGGATGTACATTTCAGTCAGAGTTTGAGGGATTTTTGCACTGTCGTCTTGTTTCAGGAGGTTTTGAAGCACAGTGGCTGAGATCCAGCAGAATACGGGGATGTGACACATGATGTGGAGGCTTCTTGATCTTCTAATGTGTGAGATGATTCTGTTGGCTTGATGCTCATCACTGATTCTCTTCCTGAAATATTCCTCCTTCTGAGGCTCATTGAATCCCTGAATTTCTGTCACACGGTTGATGTATTTTGAGGGGATCTGATTGGCTGCTGCTGGTCTGGAGGTGATCCAGATGAGAGCAGAGGGAAGCAGCTCTCCTCTGATGAGGTTTGACATCAACACACCCACTGATGAAGACTCATTCACATCACAAACTTTCTGTCTGTCTGAAAACACCAGTGTAATTCTGCTCTCATCCAGACCATCAAAAATGAACACAGCTTTACACTCTTCATAAATCTTTGATTCCAGATCTTGAAGTTCAGGATGAAAGTCCAGCAGAAGTCTGTGAAGACTGTACTGATGATCTTTAATCAAGTTCAGCTCTCGAAATGGAAGAACAAACATGAAATCTACATCCTGATTGGCTTTTCCGTCGGTCCAGTCTAGAATGAACTTCTGCACGGAGACGGTTTTTCCAATTCCAGCGATGCCTTTAGTAAGAACAGTCTTGATTTCATCTTTCTCCTCACGTCCTGGTTGATGTAAGGGTTTAAAGATGTCATTGCAGTAGATTGGAGTGTCTTGTTTTCTGGGTGTTTTCTCCATCTGTAAAACCTCATGTTCTTCATTCACTCCTTCACTCTCTCCCTCTATGATGTAGAGCTGTGTGTAGATCCTGTTCAGGAGGGTTTGATTCCCTTGTCGTATGATTCCCTCAAATAATCTCTCATACTTGTTCTTCATGTTGGTTTTGTGCTGGTCTTTGACTCTTTTCACTCTGCAGAAACAGTAAAATGAAAATGAAAAAATTCAATTCAACAAAGTCATTAGTAAACTATTAGAGAAAGTTTATTAATACACATTTGAGTGATTATGAGAATGTAAAGCTAAAAAAAAATCGAATTGGCTCTAAACATTCAAGTTCAAAATTTTTATTAAAACCATTACTAATTATTTTATATTAATATTGAAATATACTGTTGACACGACAGGAAAACAATACAATTACAGTGTATGTTTAAACAGTATAAAAAAAAACCTGCACAGTGCATATTACAAATTTCAGTTATTATAGTTACTCTTTACTCGTCTAAATGGCCAAAATCCAAGATCTAATTTTTTTTTCCATACTTGGTGTCAGTTTAACAAACTTATTTCAGATTCAGAACATCTGTAGCTGCTGTTATGTTTACCATACAGATGCTGAACCTCTGACCAGGAATAATGATTGGAATTTAATGGCAGGCTGACTGTATCATATTAAAGAGCTAATGGATTATGTGATGTTGTGTTTACCATACAGATGCTGAAATTTTTAAGAAGTATATTCCCATTCAAATTCACAATTATGAGCACTCCAGGGTGATTATGAACATGAAATTATCCATCCAAGGCTTCCTGTTTCACAGAAATATAAATATGAGGAAAAACAAAGCCCAAATGCCCTTGATCATCCATCACAATGAGAAAAACCAAAGAATATATTTCTGATGTGCAGCAAAAGATAATTGAGCTTCACAAATTGGTGAAGTGGCTTTAAGAAAAGAGCTAGAGCAGTGAAAATTCCCATTTCCACCATCAGGGCAATAATTAATAATTTCCAATCAACAGAAAATGTTATAAATCCGCGTGGAAGAGGGCGTGTATCTATATCATCCTAATGCACAGTGAGAAGGAGAGTTTGAGTGACTAAAGACTCTCCAAGGACCACAGCTGGAGAATTGCAGAAAAAAGTTGAGTCTCTGGGTCAGAAAAACTTTAAAAAAAAAAAAAAATTGTCAAACAGAACCTACATCAATGCATGTTGTTTAGGAAGGTTACAAGAAAAATTCTCCTAGCTCATCCAAAAACAAACTCCAGCATATTCAGTTATCAGCCATGACTGGAATTTTAAATGGGAATGGCTTCTATGGACAGATGAAACAAAAAAAAAAAAAAAAAAAAAAAAAAAAAAAAAAAAAAAGAGCTTTTTAGCATCAAACACTCAAGATGGGTTTGGTGAACACAGGGATAAAAAGTACCCCATGTGTACAATGAAATATACTGCTGTATTTTTGATGTTGTGGGCCTATATTTCTGCTGGAGGTCCTGGACATCTTGTTTAGATACATGGCATCATGGATTCTATCAAATACCAACAGATAAAAAAAAAAAAATCACTAAGTGACTGACTCTTATAACGGGCCATGTTTGGATCTTCCAACCGTACAATAATCCAAACACAAACCTCAAAAACAACACAAAAATGGGTCACTGAGCACAAAACCAAGCTTCTGCTATGACCATCCCAGTGCTCTGACCTGAACCCTATAGAAAATGAGTGTGGTGAACTGAAGAGAAGAAGCACCAACATGGAGCTGGGAATCTAAAGGGTCAGGAGAGATTCTGGATGAAGGAATGGTCTCTGATCTCTTGTCAGGTGTTCTCTAACCTCATCAGGCATTGTAGGAGAACATTTAGAGCTGTTAAACTGGCAAATGGAGGTTTCAAAAAGTATTGAATAAAAGGGTACCATTAATTGTGGCCAACGTGTATTAGAGAAAAACATTTATTTCATAATGACATTTTCCCCCATTTAAAATTCTTATTATCCAAGGAAAGGTTAGATTTTTGTGATTTTTAAAAAAAAATAAAAGATCAAAAGGATTAACAATGCAGATTAATTTTTTACAGCCTTCTTTGATCATATTTACCAAGGGGGCCGATTTTTTGGCCATGGCCATCACTTCTCTATATTTTCAGAGATACATTTTTTAATAAAATAGTCCCTTGCTGCTCTCTAGCATGAAGGATCAGCATGCTTAGGGTTGGGTATCGTTTGATTTAGATCAATTCCGATTCCGCTTATCAATTCCAATTCTTTTCGATTCCCAGTTTCAATTCCAGTGTGATTAAATAATGATATCAAACATCTATCCAGTGTCGCTTTTTTGCAAACCATTTATTGTAGCTGAATAGCATGAACAAAAATCAACAGGCTACATAAAAAACATAATGGATTCTTTTATTTATGTTTTTTTTGTATGTAAAATTTAATTTTTTTGTTTCTGTTTAGATTTTTTTTTTTTCTTCAGTGGAGTTTGTGTTTCTCCCATGATTCTGAAGAAAACACATTAGACAACTAAAAGAAATCACATGTAATTTATAAATAATTGATTCAAATGACTCAATCAAGATGTACTTCAAAAATATCTTAATTTGTGTTCCGAAAATAAACGAAGGTCTTACAGGTTTGGAACAACATGGGGGTGAGTAATTAATGACAGAATTGTAATTTTTGTTTGAACTATCCCTTTAAGAACAAATGATGCAACTGAATGAAGTACGGACTGCTTCACACTGATACTCACTCGGAGTCAGAGGTCACTGCTCCATCACTGAGTTCAGGAGGGTCATTCATGAATCTGTATCTCTTCATAGATGCACAGCTGGCTTCTGGAGATGCTGCTTTATGTTTCTGAACAGTAACCCCCTCCTTTCTCCACTCATAGAGGCTCACATTAGAGGCAGAACTACTGAAACACACACAACAGAAATATACTTCATTTAGGACCACAGTCGTCAAAAATAAATGCATCTTTACTGAAAATCTGAATCAGTTTTGTAAATGTTGGTAATATGTTTTTTCTCTGGGCCCCTAATGCAGTCATGAATATAAGGAAGGACAAGAGGAAGTGGAACTAATGGCCACTAGAAAGCAGAGTTTTCTTATTTTGACCTGTTCGCATTTGTTTGCCAATTGCCAGTAATGTAGAATTGTAAGCTTTTTTTTTTTATTTTGATTTGTTTTATTTTGTTTGAGATTTTCTATTACGATTTAGTTCGTGTTGTTTCTTTCACAAAATGGAGTCTTTTGAAATAGTTTCACTTTTGACATGAACCGATTCAACTGGTTTATATTATTACCTGTACGAGAGAAGAACGATGTAAATCTCCTGCTCAGGTGTAGCGGTTTTCTTAATTTCTGAACATGTCCACATCTAATCCAAATACAAAAACACAAATGCATGTTTTCAGAAGCTTTTTCTTTAATAATTCATGGGCGGACTGGGTGGGGTGTTGTGGGGGGGGGGGGTGGTTTGGGTACGTGTTGGCTTCTGGGGCTCCAGCCCCGAATGTTTTTTCAAAAGCTTTAAAACTTTTGGGTTTGTTAATAGTTTTGACAAAAATATCGTTTGTCGAAATCATTTAGCACGCTACTCATCTCATCAGTGACGTGCCGAGTGATTGACAGGAGGCGTGGCTATGTAGGTCTGCGGTGTGTGTGACGTGAGCTCGCTGTCGGAGAGGAGAGAGAGAGAAAGCGCAGCTGATATCATTTTATCGATCTTGCGGGAAAGCGGTATTGAATATTTCTGTTTCAGTTTTTTTAGGTTCAGTTTCGTAGATGATAAACAGGTAAATCGCCTTCAGGAGTCATTTTTGACGCGATCGACGCGGGTTCGTATCCGGCACATACAGCAGATATAGTAAATAGCATATCGCTAAGAAAATACTTGTATTAATAAATGCTGTAGAAGTATTGTTCATTCTTAGTTCATGTTAAAGTAGTTAAATAATGTTAACTAATTAGACCTTATTGTAAAGTGTTTTTAAAATATTGTTTAAATTGTTCCTTTAGTTAGGCTTTTATTTTGGAATAAATGTAAAAATGGATAAAACACTATGCAATGTATAATTAATTACTATTTAAAATATATATATATATATAAAAAAAATGTTAGTCAAACACAAAATAGAATTATATTTGTTCTCTTATTTATGTAACCTATGTTTATTTAACCAAGAACATTTGTTAGCTAAACATTAAAGGGTTAGTTCACCCAAAATTATAATTGTCATAATTACTCATGTTGTTCAAAACCTGTTTGAGTTTCTTTTTTCTATTCAACTAAAAAGAAGATATTCTGAAGAATATTGGTAATCAGCCAGTTGACAGTATTTGACTTCCATAGTAGGAAAAATACTATGGAAGACAATGGCTACTTTCACCCGTTTGGTTACCAACATTCTTCAATATATATATACTCACCCTCATGTCTGGAACAACATGACAAAACTTTAAATTTTGGGGTGTGAATTTGGGTTAATTCTATAAACTTCACTGCAGCATGCCTATAACAAAATTGGTTTTAAGATTAGTAAAGTTGTTTATGCCAAATTTCTACCTATCTAGTTGTTTACCTTTTTGAAATTTGACATCTGTTCTTGAAATAGGCTGAACAGTTATCAAGTTTTGCTCAAACTTTAGCCATGGCATTTAGAGCTGGTACACCATTGTCGCTTGTGAAATCAAATGATGGCTCCATGGAAACTTACAAATTAAAGGGTTACTCCACCCCAAAATGAAAATTTTGTCATTAATCACTTACCCCCATGTCGTTCCAATCTGTAAAAGCTTAGTTCGTCTTTGGAACACAATTTAAGATATTTTGGATGAAAACCGGGAGGCTTGTGACTGTCCCATAGACTGCCAAGTAAATTACACTGTCAAAGTCCAGAAAAGTATGAAAAGCATCGTCAGAAAAGTCCATCTGCCATCAGTGGATCAACCGTAACATTATGCAAAAAATAAAAAAAAATACTACTTTATTAAACAGTTTGTCTCCTCTGTGTATCTTGGCATCACCTTGGTGCCATTTTGAAGACTATGAGCTGAAAGCAGGCAGCGTACGCTTTTCTGTGTCAGCTGCACCACAAGGATATGTTTTCTATGTGTATTTAAGCTTTGATTTGAAAGAAAACAGTGCATCTGTGCAGCACGGCTGACACAGAAGAGCGTACGCTGCCTGCATTCAGCTCATATTCTGAAAAGTCAGATTTTCATGATATGTCACCTTGAAGGCAATCACAGAGATGGAAGTGCCAGATAACGTAGCACACAATGCTTTCTTGGGATGGTTAGCTATCTTAGAAAATTCATTCCAAGTTTCAGCGACCTATCAGCACCCTTACGAGAGCTGACTCACAAAGATGTTGAATGGTGCTGGTTTGAACATCATCAAGATGCATTCAACAAGCTGAAAGAGTGCATCACAAGCCTGCCAGTTCTGAGATATTACAATGTCCAAAAGCCTGTCACACTGACATGACGCTTCACAGTTTGGACTTGGTGCGGCATGCCTTCAAGGGAATGCTCCTATAGCATATGACTCACGTACACTGACACAGACTGAGACACTATATGCTCAAATTGAGAAGGAGCTTCTCGCAGTGGTATTTGCATGTGCTAAGTTTCATGACTATATATACACAGATAGAAACAGATTATCAGCACGATTACAAACAATGATGAGAGTCCAGAAGTATGATTTTGTGATAAGTTACAAACAAGGAAAACAAATATATCTGGTCGATACTCTTTCACGTGCCCCCATGAAGAACACAGAAGTGCAAGCCAGTGAAAAGACTGATTTTGAGGTATTGTCTGTAGAACACACCTCATCATCAAGACTTGTCAGTTTAAAAGAGCACACAGCCACAGATCCAACTCTGTAGCAGATTTAGAGAATAATACATCAGGGAAGTCTAGATCGGCAGGCAAAGCTGCCTCTTGCACTCCGACAGTATCACCCATACCTAGATGAACTGACAACAAAGAATGGGATTGTGATCTTCACTGACATCATGAGAAGAGAAGTGGTTAATGTTTGGGAGAGATGTGACACCACAGTGGAGAAGCGTGTAGAGGAGAGATAGCCAGGGTTACAGCGAAATGATACCAGAGGAGTCATTGGTGAACATGAAGAGAGAGTGAACTGGAGCAATAAGTGACAGAGAAATTTAATAGAGTAACAATGTGTTTGTCAGTGATACAGTTACATGTTAGGATGATGCCTAGTTGTTTGCCTGCTTTGTGTGTCACAGGGTTTGTTTTTTAGTGAGGTTGAACAAGGCCAGAAGAACTAGAATATCATCTGCTCGATGTTTGACTTGTTTGCCTGCTTTATGTGTCGCGGGGGTTTCATTTCTTGTGTGGCCTGGGAAAGAAGACAGCAGCATGTCTTGACCTGGAGGATGCAAGGTGACTAGATTCATTTTGGCTGGATCAGTAACAGTAATGGCATGATATTCAAAGAAAATGTAAGTGCAGAGAGGAGTGAATTTCCAGGTGTTGGAAATGAGTAAACATACCTCCATTCACACAGATGGATGAGGGTTGTGGGAGAAATTGTCAGAATAGGGAGCTGAAGGAGTCACTGTGTTTCTACTAAGATCCATTTCAATCAAAGCTTAAATGTTAAGTTTTGACTGGCTATCAAAGGCAGGAATGAAGTAAGATTGTAAACTCATTTGTTGCAGTTTACAGAAATTGAAACATACCGTATTGACCCGAATATTATGTTTTTTTCTTGGAAATACATCTGAAAAAAAAAAAAAAAAAAAAAAAAGCGTTCGTCTTATATCCAGGGTCTATACTTTGACATGTCAGTAATATAACCACAATAATGGGTGGCGCCAAATAAACGTAAAACAAGTGTGCCATGAAATACGTAATGTAATGTGTGTTTTAAAGATCACAAGTGAAAACAAAAGAAAAAGAAAAGCTTACAGCGGCATGAGTTGCGACTGTCATGTTAGCGTGATGGGAACAAACATCCTCTGTAAGTGATTTTAAAACGTAAGACAGTACCCAGATTTGAAGACTAAGATCTCACTTCTGTGAATTTTTTTTGGTAGGCTACTATGAGATGGATAGATTAAATGTTATAGGCCTATAATTCAGATGGGAATATTTTCAGATGGGAAAATATACCAAATTTTTATGGTATATCTAAAAGTGTAAATTTTAAAATTTGATGGTTGGTAGCCTACATTTTACCAGTATTTACCATACTTTAAAAACAAAAATTAAAATAGGAAAAATATGCAATATGAAAATAATTTATATTTTAAGTAAAATACAAGATTTAGTTTTCAAAAAGGCTTTTTCCTAAAGGTACATCTGGAAAAAGGGGGGCTCGTCTTATAATCAGGGTCGTCTTAAATTTGGATCAATACGGTATATACTGTACTGTACAGGTACATCTTAAAAAATTTGAATATCATGGAAAAGCTCTTTATTTTTTGTAATTGAATAAAAAACAAACAAACTTTCTTATATTCTAGATTCATTGCACACAAACTGAAATATTTCAAGAGTTTTTTGTTTTAAATGTGATGGTTACGCCTTACAACTTAGGAAACTTAAAAAATTCAGTATCTCAGAAAATTTGAAAATTTTCTCAAAGATCAATCACAAAAAAAAAAAAAAGATTTACAAAACAGAAATGTTCAGGATCGCCAAAGTAGGTTTAATAATACACTCAATACTTGGTTGGGGCTCTTTTTGCGGGAATTACTGCTTCAGTGCGGCGTGGCATGAAGGTGATCAGCCTGTGGCACTGCTGAGGTGTTACTGAAGCCCAGGTTGCTTTGATAGCGGCCTTCAGCTCCTCTGTATTGTTTTTCAGAGGTTACTTATCTTCCTCTTCACAATACCCCATATATTCTCTGTGAGGTTTAGGTCAGGTGAGTTGGCTGCCCAATCAAGCACAGTAATACTTTAGGTGCTAAAGTTCTGCTGCAAAATGAAATCAGCATCTCCATAATGCTTGTCAGCAGATGGAAGCATAAAGTGCTCCAAAATCTCCTGGTAGATGGCTGCATTGACTTGATGGCTTGATAAAACACAATGAACCAACACCAGCAGATGTCACGGCACCCCAAATCATCTCTGACTTCAGAAACTTCACACTGGACTTTGGACTCTGTGCCTCTCCAGTCTTCCTCCAGACTCCAGACCTTGATTTCCAAATGAAATACAAAATTTACTTTCATCTGAAAAGAGGACTGTGGACCACTGACCAAGCAGGAGTGGCTTGGTTCTAGGAATGTGACAGCTGTAGCCCATTTTCTGAAGATGTCTGAGCGTGGTGACTCTTGATCAGTAGCAGTTTTTGGCACAGGCTAACCGGGCAGATGCCCGGGGCAGCATTTTTTCATGATACATGGGGGCAGCATGAGCAGTTAAAAAAAATAATAAAATCCTCTGCACCGCCGCCGCGAAGCGGTTTTCTATTATCTATCATTTCACTGTGTGGGGAATTGGCTGTGTGAGAAGGGGAAAGGGGAGCGGGGAGCGGGGAGCGGGGGTATCAGTCACTCAATAGGGGGAACAGATTTCATACGATGACATCATTGATGATTTTGCATCAAGGAAGGCTAGAAAGGTCAGGTTTAATTTTAGTTTGTGTTTTCTGTTCTTAGCGCAATGGTGTAATAATTAGATTCTTTTTAGTGTGTTTTCACAGTTGTGTGATGGAGTTGTGCTATTTAGAATATTTATTTTATATTTTATTTGTATGTTATTCTTAATATTTTATATTATTGTTGCTCTCTGCTCGTTACATTTTTTATATATCTGATTGTATATATTTTTGGCACATTTATGTATATAGTGTATATTTATTTAAGTTCTGATAACTTATAGTGTCATATTTTGTGCAGAATTGTGTTTATTGTCTTTTGGCAATGTTGGAGGTGGAGATTTTGCACCTTAAAATGTGTGTTTCCTGTTGTAATTGCAATAGTTAACTGGATTCTCTTAAGTGTGTTTTTCAAATGTCCTTATGAAGGATTTGCGCAATTGAGAAATATAATTTTCTCTTTCACTTATGTTGTTATAATAAAATATAATTGTTATATAATAAACTAATCAAGCTCAAAATGGAATATTCTAATTTTTTGAGATACTGAAGCTTTAATTTTCCTAAACTGTAAGTCATAACCATCAAAATTAAACAAAAAACTTGAAATATTTCAGTTTGTGTGCAATGAATCTAGAACATAAGAAAGTTTGCTTTTTTGAATTAAATTACAAAATATATTCAAATTTTTTGAGATGTACCTTTTCATTAGTAAAGTTCTCTGTTCATTTATTTATAATCTGAATAGATTAACATGTATATTGAAGTCTAACATTACCAATACTTCAGCTGTCACGTAATATATATATATTTTTTTTTTTTTTTTTTTTTTAATTGAGAATATAGAATTTTGTTGCATTGCATTATTTTAATAAGTGGTGACAGAAAATCCAGTGAATGTCACATACTCATTTGACCTTGAAATAGAAAAACCATGCCATGACTGATTCTAGAGAAATTAGGAAAAGATGCCCCACAACTTCACCTTCATTAGTTTTAATTTTAACAGAAAAACAGTGTTTTTGAGTAATAACAGTGATATTGAGTGATGAACAGACAAGAAAACAGACCTTTACTGATTATTGATTACAATAAGTATTGAATTATTAATATATAATTATTGAAAATTACAATATTTATATATTATCATATTCTAATAGTTAAAGGTGCTGTATGTAGTATTGACACTAAGTGGTTGAACTAGGTATTGCAGTCCAAATTCAAAATATATATATATATTTTTTTTTTTTTTTTTTTAGGCTGTTCCTCATCCGGCTTGGAGTTGACTCAGGTTGGTTGATTGATTGAAGACACCAACAAGAAAGAGCACACTTGTGGATGAATTGAATTGTGTTTTGTTTTTTTTCAAAGGACAACATGGGGTGCCGAAATACAATTGGGTAAACTGGGCAGTGGGCGGGTTTCACAAACCAAAACAAAGACGAACATTCTGGCCTGGAACGCACATTTTCAAAGGAGAATAACTGAATGTAGCATTGTTTTTAGATAGACAAGTATGTTAACTTAGCATGTTTCTTAAATATCTGCAAACATATTATGGTATTTTTATGCTTTAGTAGTCAAAAACGTACATACAGCACCTTTATTTAAATTGTTAATGATAGCTTTCTGTTAAATGATGCTAAAGATTTGGCAGCAACAAGTGAAAATACATAATCCGAGGATAAATATCAGCCTATAAATAATGTTGAGCTCAAGACACAAGCTGATCAATGAATATATTCAAGCTCTATAACTATGAGAAATTCTCAAACTCTCCTGATCATTGAGTCTCTACAAAGACTAAATCTGACTTAAGTTTGTCCACATCTTCAACTCTATTGAGCAATCACAGTCAAACTGACTGTAATATAGAAAGTTTAGATTTGGTGTTAGTTTGGTAAAGTTATTCTTCAACATGGAGCATAAAATGAGCTCCACAGACTTTAACCTTTGAAATCAAGTGTGTTTAGATGATGAGCTGTAAGGATCCACCCGCCAGCCCAAATAGCAGAATCCAGCAGCCTGGTCGAAGGTTTAATGCGTATTCAGTCTTTTACTTGTGCTTCTGAATCTATCAGAATTTAGTGTAAATTTATTCTAGCTCCGTGTTCAATCTGACTCCAATTTCATGTTATCACTGAATTTAGACAATGTTTCTATTTAAAAACTGATCACAAAGGTTGATTATGTATCAATTATGATATTTGATTATTCCGGACACACTATACTTTCAATTATCCGTTCACTGGGGACCTAATGTCTCTTTTAAGTCTCACGCTAGCTTCACGTGGATCTTACGATCACAAATTTGCCAGTCTGATGTTAGTCAGAGGATGTAGGTAGACTAATACATGTTTTGCCTGCTGCCTACTGCTTGCTTATGACAAAAGTGTAGTTCATTTGGTCTTTTCCCATACAACTTGCTAACAGCAGCGATAGACAGAAATCAGAAAGTCTCAGATGAAGTACCT